>NC_064634.1:219319038-219622068 GCF_023864275.1 Schistocerca cancellata
TGTTGATGAACTGTGTTTTTGAGAATGACGAGGTCACCTAGGTTATGCCACGGTAACATTCTCTAGACCATAACGCTCCGGGCATGGGTGTGGGTGTTGTCGTTAGCGTAGGTTAGTTTAAGTAAGATTAAGTAGTGTGTAATCCTAGGGACCGATGACCTTAGCAGTTTTGTCCCATAGGAACTTACCACAAATTTCCAATTTTACATAACGCTCCCTCCCCCGCCTGGACCCTTCCGACGGCTGTTGCAGGTTGGTTTGCTTTCAGACGTTTCATGACATCTCCCTTCTGGAAAGGCCATCTGTCATCACTCAGTATACGTCCAGTTGCGGCACCGGTGTGCAAACGACAGCCTTCGTCATCAATGGACTGCAGTCAGTATGGGTGCATCAACCAGGCGCCTGCTGTGGAGGTCCTTACGCAGCTACGTTCACTTGATGGTCGTTGAGGAGACATTTTTGGTAACCCCGTGGTTTATTTGGACGTTCAGTTGCTCAGGAGTTGCACATATATTCCCGCGTAAACATCTCTGCAGTCGTCGCTCACCGCAGTCGTCTTTGGCCTATGGTGCACCGCAGCTACCTATGCACCTGTTTTGGATAGCACAATTTTGCCTTGCACGGTACGGCGTGGAACACTTTACAGACTTATCTATTTCAGAAACGCAGAAACGTTTCCACCCTTGCCCGGACAGTTAATGATCTCGCCTTTTTGGACGTCAAAAATGGTTCAAATGGCTCAGAGCACTGTGGGACTTAACTTCTGAAGTCATCAGTCCCCTAGAACTTAGAACTAATTAAACCTAACTAACCTACGGACATCACACACATCCAAGCCCGAGGCAGGATTCGAACCTGAGACCGTAGCGGTCGCGCGGTCCTAGACTGTAGCGCCTAGAACCGCTCGGCCATCCCGGCTGGCTTTTGGACGTCAGATAAATCGCTTCGGTTCCACGTTAGAACAGCGAAAGCACTGTTTTCCACGTATCCCGGATACGCTTCATGTACCCTCCACTTCTACCGCTCTCACATGCCGTCTGTGATGGTGGTCAAATACACGATGTTTATGTGTCTTAAACTACATCCAGAGTAAATTAATCACACATCACAAATCGTGACAGACTGTGATTCGAGCCTCCATACTTGCTTTTGAATGGTACTGTGTCACCAACAGCGTCACCCTACTATGTGTCACGCTGCTACTCAGAACATTCATCGATGTTGTGGAAAATAGTGTCTTTAATCTCGTCTATTTACAATCGCCAATACTCGAGATGACTACCATGGATGAGTCATAACCGTATGATTTCTTTCTTGTCATTAGAGTTACCACGTCCACTTACGTTTCACAGACTAATGCCAGACAAAATAGTGAGTTCTGGCACCGGTAGCGACCGTGTTAATAGCTCACGTGGTGTGATGGAACAAATCTTAACCACAGCAAGAACTGGTATAAAAAAACTCCACTCTTCGGAAAGCTCCCCGTACGACCGTCGTTTCCATACTGACACTACTGTACAAATGCCTTATGATCAACATCATCACATTGACGTAAATCGTGTGAGATCATGATCCGCAAGATAAACGGGGCAGATCCTAAGTCATACCCACCAATTTCGTTAACAGAGGTGATACGACAGGGTCTTTGAATGGATCCTTAGAGCCAGCCTAAGATCAATGATCCTCTATTACGACTGACTTCTGACATCACTAAAGCCATCAAGACTGGGCATCACAGTGAAACGGTACAGTAGTTCCCGCTCCATAAGCAGCAGGAAAAGCAACTGGAATCACTCAACAGAGGAAAGTCCACTGGACCTGACGGGATACCAATTCGATTCTACACAGAGTACGCTAAAGAACTTGTCCCCCTTCTAACAGCCGTGTACCGCAAGTCTCTAGAGGAACGGAAGGTACCAAATGATTGGAAAAGAGCACAGGTAGTCACAGTCTACAAGAAGGGTCGTCGAGCAGATGCGAAAAACTATAGACCTATATCTCTGACGTCGATCTGTTGTAGAATTTTAGAACATGTTTTTTGCTCGAGTATCATGTCGTTTTTGGAAACCCAGAATCTACTATGTAGAAATCAACATGGATTCCGAAAACAGCGATCGTGTGAGACCCAACTCGCTTTATTTGTTCATGAGACCCAAAAAATATTAGATACAGGCTCCCAGGTAGATGTTATTTTTCTTGACTTCCGGAAGGCGTTCGATACAATTCCGCACTGTCGCCTGATAAACAAAGTAAGAGCCTACGGAATATCAGACCAGCTGTGTGGCTGGATTGAACAGTTTTTAGCAAACAGAACACAGCATGTTGTTATCAATGGAGAGACGTCTACAGACGTTAAAGTAACCTCTGGCGTGCCACAGGGAAGTGTTATGGGACCATTGCTTTTCACAATATACACTCCTGGAAATTGAAATAAGAACACCGTGAATTCATTGTCCCAGGAAGGGGAATCTTTATTGACACATTCCTGGGGTCAGATACATCACATAATCACACTGACAGAACCACAGGCACATAGACACAGGCAACAGAGCATGCACAATGTCGGCACTAGTACAGTGTATATCCACCTTTCGCAGCAATGCAGGCTGCTATTCTCCCATGGAGACGATCGTAGAGATGCTGGATGTAGTCCTGTGGAACGGCTTGCCATGCCATTTCCACCTGGCGCCTCAGTTGGACCAGCGTTCCTGCTGGACGTGCAGACCGCGTGAGACGACGCTTCATCCAGTCCCAAACATGCTCAATGGGGGACAGATCCGGAGACCTTGCTGGCCAGGGTAGTTGACTTACACCTTCTAGAGCACGTTGGGTGGCACGGGATACAAGCAGACAGGCATTGTCCTGTTGGAACAGCAAGTTCCCTTGCCGGTCTAGGAATGGTAGAACGATGGGTTCGATGACGGTTTGGATGTACCGTGCACTATTCAGTGTCCCATCGACGATCACCAGTGGTGTACGGCCAGTGTAGGAGATCGCTCCCCACAGCATGATGCCGGGTGTTGGCCCTGTGTGCCTCGGTCGTATGCAGTCCTGATTGTGGCGCTCACCTGCACGGCGCCAAACACGCATACGACCATCATTGGCACCAAGGCAGAAGCGACTCTCATCGCTGAAGACGACACGTCTCCATTCGTTCCTCCATTCACGCCTGTCGCGACACCACTGGAGGCGGGCTGCACGATGTTGGGGCGTGAGCGGAAGACGGCCTAACGGTGTGCGGGACCGTAGCCCAGCTTCATGGAGACGGTTGCGAATGGTCCTCGCCAATACCCCAGGAGCAACAGTGTACCTAATTTGCTGGGAAGTGGCGGTGCGGTCCCTTACGGCACTGCGTAGGATCCTACGGTCTTGGCGTGCATCCGTGCGTCGCTGCGGTGCGGTCCCAGGTCGACGGGCACGTGCACCTTCCGCCGACCACTGGCGACAACATCGATGTACTGTGGAGACCTCACGCCCCACGTGTTGAGCAATTCGGCGGTACGTCCACCCGGCCTCCCGCATGCCCACTATACGCCCTCGCTCAAAGTCCGTCAACTGCACATACGGTTCACGTCCACGCTGTCGCGGCATGCTACCAGTGTTAAAGACTGCGATGGAGTTCCGTATGCCACGGCAAACTGGCTGACACTGACGGCGGCGGTGCACAAATGCTGCGCAGCTAGCGCCATTCGACGGCCAATACCGCGGTTCCTGGTGTGTCCGCTGTGCCGTGCGTGTGATCATTGCTTGTACAGCCCTCTCGCAGTGTCCGGAGCAAGTATGGTGGGTCTGACACACCGGTGTCAATGTGTTCTTTTTTCCATTTCCAGGAGTGTATATAAATGACCTAGTAGATAGTGTCGGAAGTTCCATGCGGCTTTTCGCGGATGATGCTGTAATATACAGAGAAGTTGCAGCATTAGAAAATTGTAGTGAAATGCAGGAAGATCTGCAGCGGATAGGCACTTGGTGCAGGGAGTGGCAACTGACCCTTAACATAGACAAATGTAATGTTTTGTGAATACATAGAAAGAAGGATCCTTTATTGTATGATTATATGATAGCGAAACAAACACTGGTAGCAGTTACTTCTGTAAAATATCTGGGAGTATGCGTGCGGAACGATTTGAAGTGGAATGATCATATAAAATTAATTGTTGGTAAGGCGGGTACCAGGTTGATATTCATTGGGAGAGTCCTTAGAAAATGTAGTCCATCAACAAAGGAGGTGGCTTACAAAACACTCGTTCGACCTATACTTGAGTAATGCTCATCAGTGTGGGATCCGTACCAGATCGGGTTGACGGAGGAGATAGAGAAGATCCAAAGAAGAGCGGCGCGTTTCGTCACAGGGTTATTTGGTAACCGTGATAGCGTTACGGAGATGTTTAACAAACTCAAGTGGCAGACTCTGCAAGAGAGGCGCTCTGCATCGCGGTGTAGCTTGCTCGCCAGGTTTCGAGAGGGTGCGTTTCTGGATGAGGTATCGAATATATTGCTTCCCCCTACTTATACCTCCCGAGGAGATCACGAATGTAAAATTAGAGAGATTAGAGCGCGCACGGAGGCTTTCAGACAGTCGTTTTTCCCGCGAACCATACGCGACTGGAACAGGAAAGGGAGGTAATGACAGTGGCACGTAAAGTGCCCTCCGCCACACACCGTTGGGTGGCTTGCGGAGTATAAATGTAGATGTAGATGTAGGCTTCGCTGCTCGCACGCACCGGGAAATACAAACGGAGGCGGCTCCGCCGCCAATTTTATTGCACGACGCAGCCGGCCGCGGGTGCAACAGAACTCATGTGGACGGGTGGAAAGAAATGTGTCAGGCTTCATAATACATATTTATATGTGTCGTGTATTATGCATTTCTTGTAGGTCAATGTGAATCAGCACATGAACTTTCCTAATCCTCCTCACACCTTTCCATAAAGCGTGGCCAAGTCTTAGTTGGGAAGTAGTTCTGTAGTATAGTAGTGCCAACCTTCCTCCTGGGTAGGGGATCAGAGAGACAGCACAAGCAGGTAAAAGTCAAAGACGTTCCAGTCTCACAAGATTTGGGGTGGAGAGGTTGGTCCCGGCCAAGTGGTTCGACCATCCCCTTCACCGGGACCCAGGAAGACCTCTGGGTGCCCGCGATATTCTGGGAGTGTTACATATGACTGGTAAGTGAGCAGACGTGCCCTCGGTGCGTCTGTCTCGATGTTCACGCATGGAAGAGAGGTATTTGAATATTTGCACTAATTCTTTTATTTCCAGCTTCGGATTGTGTAAGGAAATGAATGTTCTCGTTTAATTTCAGAAATTTGACCCCCTGTGTTAATGTTTCTGGTCCCCAGTTCGGCCGTTATCCTCCTCACATAATGGATGTCCCATGTAACATATTGGGAAGCTTTTGTGGTATACATTTGGACAACGCAATTCCGTCTTGTCCGTAGAAATGTGCGTGCAGATTAGTATATAATGTACCCGAGCTATAAGTTGTAAAACTGTAATATCTGTAAACTGGAACAATTGCTGCAATCGCTGTAAAGTCGAGTGATAATGTTTAAAATAAATACGTGATCAATTGTCATCAATCATTAACATACCCCAAAAATCACATAGGAAAAAAGTTAAAGGAATTCATTTAAAATAAAAGATACAGAATGCACGGACCCACACACCAGCGTGTAAGCCCTCCAGCCCCTTGCCTCTAGTATCGCACAGAAAGGGCACGCTCCCTAGGTGGCGGTCTCAAGCTCCCCTCCCCAGTTATCCGTTGCGCAATCTTCATTCAGGGCTTGACATCAACTTTCATCTGACGTCCCTGGGCAAGGAAGCTTGACGGTAATCTTTCAATGGAAAATCGTTGCCTTTCTGGACATCTAGAGGTATTTTGGCAAAATGCGGTCTGGCGGGGTATTCTGCTGTCCCCCGAGACAGTGTGACTTATATGAAATGTAGTAGTTCGCTAACAACGTGAGATAAACGCCAATAAAGATGTTTCAAATTCCCCCTCCTTTTCTCCCCTCCACCACCCCACCAAACTCATTATGCACCCCCGACATAAGACGACTCAAAATAATGAGGGTGTTCAACTTTATGTTCTCCACACTGCCCATTGGGTTCAGGAACGAGCACACAACAGACTGACCGTTACTTAAAAAGACTACAGTTCTGCATGGAGAAATGGCCATTTAGATAAAATCCCAACAAACGAAGCGATACCATTCAGAAACCGAAACGAGCCACTAAAATGAAAACAACAACCAACAGAAGCTGGATTAGCTTTGTGACATGTTCTACTGAAATTATCAGACGAAATGGAATAGCGTGGAGTATGTCGTGAGAACTTCCTGAATACTCTACAAAACTGAAAACAAATAAGGCCAGAGAGATACAGAACTTAAGCAGACGAGTATAATGGACAAATAGTTTGGCGCAGCCCATTGATAAAGTGGAGCACTCATGAGGTATTCATGAACTACACTCCTGGAAATTGAAATAAGAACACCGTGAATTCGTTGTCCCAGGAAGGGGAAACTTTATTGACACATTCCTGGGGTCAGATACATCACATGATCACACTGACAGAACCACAGGCACATAGACACAGGCAACAGAGCATGCACAATGTCGGCACTAGTACAGTGTATATCCACCTTTCGCAGCAATGCAGGCTGCTATTCTCCCATGGAGACGATCGTAGAGATGCTGGATGTAGTCCTGTGGAACGGCTTGCCATGCCATTTCCACCTGGCGCCTCAGTTGGACCAGCGTTCCTGCTGGACGTGCAGACCGCGTGAGACGACGCTTCATCCAGTCCCAAACATGCTCAATGGGGGACAGATCCGGAGACCTTGCTGGCCAGGGTAGTTGACTTACACCTTCTAGAGCACGTTGGGTGGCACGGGATACATGCGGACGTGCATTGTCCTGTTGGAACAGCAAGTTCCCTTGCCGGTCTAGGAATGGTAGAACGATGGGTTCGATGACGGTTTGGATGTACCGTGCACTATTCAGTGTCCCCTCGACGATCACCAGTGGTGTACGGCCAGTGTAGGAGATCGCTCCCCACACCATGATCCCGGGTGTTGGCCCTGTGTGCCTCAGTCGTATGCAGTCCTGATTGTGGCGCTCACCTGCACGGCGCCAAACACGCATACGACCATCATTGGCACCAAGGCAGAAGCGACTCTCATCGCTGAAGACGACACGTCTCCATTCGTCCCTCCATTCACGCCTGTCGCGACACCACTGGAGGCGGGCTGCACGATGTTGGGGCGTGAGCGGAAGACGGCCTAACGGTGTGCAGGACCGTAGCCCAGCTTCATGGAGACGGTTGCGAATGGTCCTCGTCGATACCCTAGGAGCAACAGTGTCCCTAATTTGCTGGGAAGTGGCGGTGCGGTCCCCTACGGCACTGCGTAGGATCCTACGGTCTTGGCGTGCATCCGTGCGTCGCTGCGGTCCGGTCCCAGGTCGACGGGCACGTGCACCTTCCGCCGACCACTGGCGACAACATCGATGTACTGTGGAGACCTCACGCTCCACGTGTTGAGCAATTCGGCGGTACGTCCACCCGGCCTCCCGCATGCCCACTATACGCCCTCGCTCAAAGTCCGTCAACTGCACATACGGTTCACGTCCAC
This sequence comes from Schistocerca cancellata, assembly GCF_023864275.1. Lineage (NCBI taxonomy): Eukaryota > Metazoa > Arthropoda > Insecta > Orthoptera > Acrididae > Schistocerca > Schistocerca cancellata. The sequence goes on from NC_064634.1 coordinate 219,326,673, forward strand.
GCTGTCGCGGCATGCTACCAGTGTTAAAGACTGCGATGGAGCTCCGTATGCCACGGCAAACTGGCTGACACTGACGGTGGCGGTGCACAAATGCTGCGCAGCTAGCGCCATTCGACGGCCAATACCGCGGTTCCTGGTGTGTCCGTTGTGCCGTGCGTGTGATCATTGCTTGTACAGCCCTCTCGCAGTGTCCGGAGCAAGTGCGGTGGCTCTGACACACCGGTGTCAATGTGTTCTTTTTTCCATTTCGAGGAGTGTATCATCTCGAAAAAATAAAGTTAGGTGATTAAATTTTTGTTCTTTTTCAGGTATTTTTCTACACTTCCCGCTACACAGAAATCCCTGCACCGCAGTACCATAGCACGCCGCTAGAGAAGCTAAAGAAAAATGGCGTCGCCTATCTCCACTATCAGTGCTCTGTACCACTGAATAAAGGAATGATTAGCACATATTTACAGTACAAAAATTCCACTCGTCGCTACTCCAGAAACCTATGGTTCACTGCTGCTTGACGAGGATCACTTTCTTTCCATACTGTATGAGGAATCTTATAGGGTGCAAGATATCGACAGAGCTCTGATTCAGAGTTCGATAAAAATTGTCCACTCTGGTTGGGAGCACGCGAGACAGGCAGCTCCCATGAACCCAACTACATATTAAAATTGTTACACAACAGAAACCATAATTATTTTCATGAAAATTAATTGTGCAAACAATACCAGAAGGGCCCATGTTATTTAGTTATGTTGACGGTATCAAAACATTTACAATATCTAACGTGAAATGGGATAGAATTTCTAAATACTTAAATTAAATTCGAGTTCCAGTGGAATTACGACATTTATTTCCCCTAAACGTATTCACATGAGATCAGCAAGGTACAGTACTTTTATACCACGAAGTATGACGGAATAATCATATCACACTACCTACAAAAATTGATGCAATTAATTAGTAGAATGTAAGGATGGAAGACCATACTGATAATGGGTGACCAAATGGATAATACCGAACTGGATTGGAAAGACAACCACAGAATTTACCATTAGTGGTTAGACAAATGTGATCGTGATGTAATACGTAGACCCAGACACCAAACTTTTCCCAATAAATCACTGGTGTGTCATTGTATTAACTGATGAAAGACTGAATAAAACCTATGGTACGATAGCACTTAAACTCCATGAAAGTCTCGAAACCCCACGCCGCATATACATTTTACCAATTGCATGTTGGAAATTACAGCTGCAAGACATGCGTTGCCGCAACAGAATAAGCCCCAAAATCAAATACACTATTGACAGATGTCCATCGTTTCTCGTGTCATTCCGCCTCTATAGTACGCAAGCGCAACATTTTCTAAGTCTGCAGCGAGCGCGTAAAGTGTTAAATGGAAGCCACGTCTCCAAGAGTACCTGCCACGTGATCGTCCCCCTCAGACTCCTCCACTTCTCAGCTCCAGAGGTCAGTCATATAGTGTCATGCACCTTCCTCCGCCAATCGGATGGCTACCTCCTTTCTGTGGAGTAGAGAGTTTAGTAACAAAGTTATAGCTCCCACTTATGGAAATTTTCTGATTGAACCAATAGGGTTGCACTCCACATACAGAGAAATGCGTAAATCTTTTCCCAGGCTTGATGCCAGACTGGCACCTTCTGGGCCACAAAACAAGACATTTCACGGTGTCTGCTTCTCACGCGATATAGAAATATCCTATCTTGGTGAAAAATGTGTCTGCTAGCACTCCAGAAAGATGCCCTTTTAGTGTAAAACTGCTTTCGTGTTTTCTACGGCTAGAGGACTTCGTCTGAAAAATATTTTATGTCAAGGCCAAATAATAAGCATTTTCTACAACAGGGGCATCGCAGCACCACACTGACAGCGTCATTCCGGTCCCTGCTAATGTGCTAGCCCCTTCTACACCAGGTATCTCCCCTTTGCAATGGTCGCCATAAAAACTACGAACAATTTCCCTCTTCCACTTGTCGCTGCAGCCCACACAGAACCACCGAACTAGCATGCCACTGGCGTTGCTAATAAAATGCAATATATGGACCTGAATCTAAGGAAACTGGAAGAAAGTGACGAATTGAGACTGCAGGTGGATCACATAACCATTCATTGATTCCCATGAGTGGGTTTAACATCACGAGCAAGACTGACACCTCAAGGACGTGTACGCCAAGACTTTATGGAGTCCCTAAAGTCTACAAAGAAGGGATGCCGTTACGCCCAATTGTCAGCAACATTAGGGCACCTACATATTTGCTGGCCAAATACCTGGCAGAACTACTACGCCCTTACGTGGTTAAATGCCCTCGTCATGTTCGGAATTCTATGGATTTCGTATAACGTCTCGAGAACTTCAAGCTGAAAGACTCAGATATCCTGGTGAGTTTTGACGTTGTCTCGTTATTCACCAGGGTGCCTCTTCGAGAGTCAGTTGAGTTCATTGCACAGAAATTTGACGGGAAGACGACCGACCTTTTCAGGCACGTTCTGACCTCCACGTATTTTCTGTTTAATGGAGAATACTATGAGCAAACAGAAGGACTCGCAATGGGGAGCCCTCTTTCGCCTGTGGTCGCGAATTTCTATATGGAATATTTCGAGGAGGAAGTTTTGGCGTCATCCAAATGGAAACCTACTTGTTTTCTACCTTATGTTGATGACACGTTCGTGATATGGCCCCATGGAAGGGACAAGCTTCTAGACTTCATTACACACCTTAACTCCATACATCCGAACATCAAATTCACTATGGAGACAGAAGCAGAAGGAAGTTTACCATTCCTGGACGTCATGGTCAAAAGAAGAGCGGATGGCACCCTGGGCCATGGGGTGTACAGGAATAAAACGCACACCGACCTGTATTTGCATGCAAACAGCTGCCACCACCCTTCGCAGAGGAATGGGGCACTAAAAACACTGGTGCACAGGGCGTGCACCATCTCGGACGCAGAGAGTCTGCCCCATGAGATGGATCACCTCAAAACTATATTTCGGAAAAACGGGTACTCGGAATGGCAGCTCAGACGCGCTCTCCACCCCACCTCTACAGTACAGCGTGTGGAGATGGAAGAAGTCACGGAGGAAGAGATAGCCACCGCCTATATACCGTATACTGGCACACTATCGTGGAAAATAGGACGAATATTGAGGAAACAATAAAACACGAGCATTACTGGGAAGTGTCAAAGACGATCTCGGTTTACGGAAGGCCGGCATATACCAGATTCCCTGTCAGTGTAGGGAGACTTACATTGGACAGACAGTGCGCACCATCGAAGATCGTTGCCGAGAACATCAGAGGCACACTCGACTTATGTACCCCAACAAGTCGGCAGTCGCAGAGCACTGTTTGTCCGAAAATCACGAAATGGACTACCAACATACCAGGGTCTTGGCACAGACATCTAAATACTGGGACAGCGTCGTTAGAGAGGCTATCGAAATTCGTACCAGGGACGGACTCATCGACAGAGATTGCGGCTATAACCTCAGCAAGGCATGGGAACCAGCACTGAGTCTAATTAAAAAGAGGTTCGGCAAAGAAAACGAACGAGCGACCAGGGCGGACGAGGCAGTTACACCGACGCCACCTCAGACGCCGACGCCAGCCTCTCAGCGACCGCCGACGCGCGGCCGCGGGCGCGGACCGCGGAGAGAACGCCTCGCGGGGAAAAATGATTTAGGACGGCTGCCCGCCCTCAGGAGCTCAGTTCGTCAGCACAGCTGACACTGGCGACATGTCTGATCCCCGAAATATTGTGCCCGTTGGACACTATGGAACGGCAGTACACCTGTGGACTCTTCGAGCATGATTCAGTTAGTTCCCAAATCAGCATATCAACACGAAGAAAAGGATTAAAAAGGTCGTTTTCCTACCCTAAAGGCACTTATTTCTGTAACTGTCACATTGACGTTCGTGTGTCATTTGAAAGGAGCAGTGCGATCTTCCTCTTTGAAACAATTCTGGAAAAAAATATTTCGACCTTTTGTCATTTTCTGTTTCGATGCCATTATAGTCACAGAGTGTATGGACAGATGATTTTGATCCATTTACTGACTTAATGCGAAACTAAAGTATGTACTGTCACGACGTGAGACTTTGAACGTTTTGCACATGGTTTCCCTCACATCAGTTTTGCTCGTTCAGTTTCTGTTCGTGTACGAGAATTTTTCTATGTTTAAATGTGCAGCGAAGTTCTCTTTGTTTTCGGACTATGTTTATAAAACAGCTGTCGAACTAAATCAGGGCTTTCCATACCTCACAAATTCGCTTTGGACATACTGGTCTAAGGCCCCTTCATACATTTACAGTTTCAGAGATGAATGTTTCATGTTGATCCTACAGGTAGTACGAAAACAACTTTTTGTTGCATTCATTAAGCAGATATGTCTTGCCACCTTTCTTTACATTATTGGTCACATGTGTAATCAGTTATGCTATACAATGGCCTTTTGTTCACTGATCCCCATTCTACGTTATCTGAGCTGAAAAGTTAACAGCTCAAGGTAATTTTCAGATAAGCCATTTAGAAAAGTTCGCACTGTTCCCTGTGTTTACTACATATGCTAATTACTTCAGTTTTCCAGTCTATGAATGGTAAATCTGACGGCACCTTAATACTCTCGCATGCCAAGATGGTCGCGCCAGCATGGGCCAGGCAGTGCAGCCCTGCCAGCGGTGTATGGGAGGAGGCAGTATCATGCTCAGCCCAGCTGTGTCGCTGTGACACAGCAGGGAACAGTATCTTGGAAATTTCTCGGGTATTCAGCCAGGTAGCGAGAAATTTTCAAGATTTCTGTACGCCGGGAGACCCTCAGATCACACAGGGAACAGTATGCTGGCACGACGTGAAAGCAACAGCGTCCAGCAGCCAGCTCTGAGTATCATGCGCAGCAGCAGCAGCAGACAGGACCTTGCAAGCAGTACTGAGCAGTTGGCAGTGAGTTTCTGCCAGCGAAATGTGACAGACCCTATAGAAGCAGAGAGCAGCCTGGAGTTGGGGAAAATGATGGAGGTAGGACAGCAGTGGGAGAGCAATGGTCGACACGCAGTGTGGCCAGCTGTCATGTGGAGTTCTCCTGGCTGAGGAAGCAGGCGGTGTTTCCTCTGTACTTCCAGAAGGTATGGCATCTGCTAGGCAGGGAGGAATTGCGGTAGAGAGTTTCCATCACGACGATTTTAAACAAGAGCATAAGAGTGACGTGCAGTTCAGTGTGCTCACAACTCCATATGTGCTGGTTTAATGATGCGTCCCCTCCCACCCCCCCTCCACGAATTCTCCCCTGTGCCACCTTACTGTGACATGTCCCAATCTCTGTCTTCCTCTACAGTTGTTACCGTCTGCAGCTCCCTCCAGCACCTCTTACCCCCTACTTCTTCTAAGTATTTCGAACAACTTGCAGTAATTTACACTGTAGAAGGCTTTTTATAGGTTGACAAATACTTTCTTCAGTCTTACTTCCATTGTCAACCGAAAAGTGAGAACTGCCTCTCGGCGCCTTTACCTTCCTTAAAGTGAAACTGGTCATCATCGAACAGAACCTGTATTTTCTTTTCCGTTCTTCTGTATATTATTTTTGTTTGCACTTGGGTGCATGAAGTGTTATGCTGATTGTGACATAATGCTTGCACATGCCGGATCTTACAATTTTAGGCATTGTATGGATGATGTTTATTCCGAAAGTGAGATGGCATTTCACCAGCCCTATACTTTCTACACACCACTGCCTCCAATGATTTTATAAATTCCGGTGGAATGTTAAATCTTCCAGAGCTCGTCTATATTCTTATTCGAACACTGGACCCCCCGCCACCTTTCTCTTCCCTATCGACACCTGATTCTTTTGTCTTCCAACAGGCGCCGCCTTCCCCTCACACAGGCTCTCAATGTACTCCCTGCACCCATCCGCTCCCTTTCCTGCATTTAATGGTGCTATTCTCTTTGCACTCTTAAAGTTACCGCTCTTGCTGTTAATTTAATCGAAGCTTCTTTTGACTTTTCTATATGCTGGGCAAGTCCTTCCGACAATTACTTCTTTTTTGATTTCTTCACAATTTCCATGGAGCCATTTCGTTTAGATTCTTGCACTTCCTATTTATTTCATTCATAAGTGACTTGTATTTCTGTATTTCAGAATTTCCTGGAATGCTTTTGTACTTCCTTCTGTTACTCATGGTTTCATGGCCATTACCTTCATTGTACTCACGTTTTTCTTTCCAACATCAGCTATTGGCCTTTTTAGGGAAGGCCATTCCCCTTCAACTGAAGTACCCTCTGAGCCCTTCGTTATCGCAATATCCATTGCTTCAGAGAACTTCAAACTTATCTCTTCATAAAACTTTCGGACCGAGATTTGAACTCGGGACCTTTTGCGGGCAAGTGCTCTACTGTCTGAGCTACCCAAGCACGACTCACGCTTCCTCCTCTCAGATTTACTTCTGCCAGTACCTCGTCTCATACTTTCCAGATTCCACAGAAGCTATCTCTGCATACTTTAGTACTCCCGTATCCTACTTATTTGTACGTTGATTCTTCCTGACAAGTCACTTAAACTTCAGCCTGCTCTTCATCATTACTAAATTGTGATCTGACTCTGTATCTGCTTCTGGCTGTGCATTATAACCCAATATTTGATTTCGAAATCTCTGCCTGACCATGATGATATCTAGCTGAAATCTTCCCGTATCTCCCGGCCTTTTCCAGGCATACTTCCTTCTCTTGTGATTATTGAACAGAGTATTCGCTGTTATCATTTGAAATTTTTTGCAGAACTCATTTAGTCTTTCTCCTCTCTCGTTCCTAGTGACAACCCAATACTCTCCCGTACTCCTTTCCTTACAGCCACATTCCAATCCTCCATGACTATTAGATTTTCATCTCCATCTAACTGAATCACCTGTTCAGTGTCCTGATATACTTTATCACTTCAGCTTGTGACTTCCGCATATACAGGGTTAGTCACCTAACGTTATCACTGGATATATTTCGTAAACCACATCAAATATTGACGAACCGATTCTACAGACCGAAAGTGAGTAGAGGGGCTAGTATAATTGTTTAATACAAGCCATACAAAAATGCACGGAAGTATGTTTTTTAACACAAACCTATGTTTTTTTTTAAAATGGAACCACGTTAGTTTTGTTAGCACATCTGAACATACAAACAAATACGTAATCAGTGCCGTTTGTTGCATTGTAAAATGTTAATTACATCCGGAGATATTGTAACCTATAGTTGACGCTTGAAACCTCCGACGTTCACGGGCCACGGTCGGCGAGCAGCATCTGCAGGGACATGTTTACGATGACGACCGTGTTTACGAGTGTGGCTGTAGTGCACTGTTGTGGTTTGGTTTAGCTGTCGCAGTGTCCGCATGTAGCGCTTGCTGCTATTGTTATTCTGCATCCGTCTCCGCACGCAGACCAACTGTAGTACACCGTGTTACCAGACGTCTGTGATAGTGTAGTGTTGTAGGAACTGTGACCATGGTGTATTCGAACTCTGAAAAGGCGGAGATGATACTCATCTATGGCGAGTGTCGACGAAATGCAGCTGAAGCCTGCAGGGTGTATGCAGAACGGTACCCGGACAGAGAGCATCCAACGTGCCGCACATTGCAAAACATCTACCGCCAACTGTATTCAACAGGTATGGTCATCGCACGCAAACGGGTCCGTAACAGGCCCGTCACAGGAGAAGCGGGTGCAGTTGGTGTGTTAGCTGCTGTTGCCATGAACCCACATATGAGTACACGGGACACTGCGAGAGCCGGTGGACTGAGTCAAAGTATTGTCATGCGCATACGGCATCGTCACCGCTTTCACACGTTTCATGTGTCGCTACGTCATGGTGATGACTTTAATCATCGAGTGCAATTCTGTCAATGGGCATTAACAGAGAATGCGTTGCAGTTATACCTGTTTACCGATGAAGCGGGTTTCACAAACCACGGGGCAGTGAATCTACGGAACATGCATTACTGGTCCGTGGACAGTCCTCGCTGGCTCAGACAGGTAGAGCGACAGCGACCGTGGACTGTAAATGTATGGTGCGGAATCATTGGCGACCACCTCATTGGTCCTCACTTCATTGCAGGGGCCCAAACAGCTGCAACATACATCGCGTTTCTACAGAATGATCTGCCAACGTTGCTCGAAAATGTCCCACTGGAAACGCGTCGACATATGTGGTATCAGCATGATGGTGCACCTGCACATTTCGCAATTAACACTAGGCTGACCATTGACAGGATGTTCGACGGGCGTTTCATAGGACGTGGAGGACGCGTAAATTGGCCAGCCCGTTCTCCTGATCTTACACCTCTGGACTTCTTTCTGTGCGGTACGTTAAAGGAGAGTGTGTACCGTGATGTGCCTACAACCCCAGAGGATATGAAACAACGTATTGAGGCAGCCTGCGGCGACATTACACCAGATGTACTGCGGCGTGTACGACATTCATTACGCCGGAGATTGCAATTGTGTGCAGCAAATGATGGCCACCACTTTGAACATCAATTGGCCTGACATGTCGGGACACACTCTATTCCACTCCGTAATTGAAAACGGAAACCACGTGTGTACGTGTACCTCAGCCCTCATGGTAATGTACATGTGCGTCAGTGAAAAAGACCAATAAAAAGGTGTTAGCATGTGGACGTAATGTTCTGTTCCAGTCTCTTCTGTACCTAGGGTCCATCACCGTTCCCTTTAGATCCCTACGTAATTCGGTGCTCTCCGATACACACGATCGAACAGCGGAGGAATGGTACTCAAGCGTCAACTTTAGGTTACAATATCTCCGGATGTAATTAACATTTTACAATGCAACAAACGGCACTGATTACGTATTTGTTTATATATTCAGATGTGCTAACAAAACTAACGTGGTTCCATTTTTAAAAAAGTAGGTGTGTGTTAAAAAACATACTTCCGTGCATTTTTGTATGGTTTGTATTAAACAATTACACTAGCCCCTCTCCTCACGTTCGGGCTGTGGAATCGGTTCGTCAGTATTTGATGTGGTTTACGAAATATATCCAGCGGTAACGTTAGGTGACTCACGCTGTATACCTAAAGTACTGTGTCAATGTTGGTTTGCTGTCGATTCTGATGAGAACAACCTATCACTGAACTGTTCACAGTATCTCACTCTCTGTCCTATGTTTCAATTCATAACGAATCTTACTCCCGTTATATGATTTTCTGCCGCTACTGACACTACCCAATACTCATCTGACCGGAAACCCCTATCTTCCTTCCATTTCATTGACCCCCACCCCCATTATATCTACATTGAGCCTTAGAATTCCCCTTTTTAGATTTTCTAACTTCCCTGCCACGTTAGAACTTCTGACACATCATTCCTCGCCTCGTAGAACGTTATCTTTTTGTTCATTATTGATTACTTCCTCTTTGTAAGTCCCCAAAGGGAGATTGGAATGGGGGACTAGTCTGGAATCTTTTGCCAATCAAGACACTTTTTTAATTACAGGCCACATCTTCTGTGGATACACAATATATATGTTTAATGCAGTGGTTTTCATTTCTTCTGCATCATCATGCGTTCGATAATTACTGATTTTTCCAACCTTTAGGAGCAGTTTCCCACCCCAAGGGCAAGGGAATGCCTTGAACTTCTGTCCGCTCCTCCGCGCTCTTTGAGAAAACCGTTGGCTGTTTGAGGGTGACTCAACATGACGGAAGTCTTCGGTCACCATTGCTAAAGACTTTTATTCAAAATTTAAGCAGTGGTGGGGCGTTTTGATTAATAATCAAAGACGCTAGCACTAGATCAATCACGGTGAGTGCTTTCTGTGTTCTGACTACATTAATACTGTAATTGAAGCGAAAAGGCACGGCGAAGCGGTGGTGTGTCTAATTGTATCATAGATAGAAGGTTTGTAATTCTATCAGCCGTTTATGCTTTATTGTGTGTTAGTGCGTAGTATCAGAGTAGATTGTGTCTTTCAGTAGTGTTGCCTGTTCGTGGTGTGGTTAAACTATTCGTTAAAATTGCGTGCTGCTGTTTTTTCTGATAAGATAGCTTGTTGTGCAGTATTATGTTTGTGACTCTTGTAAAGTTATTTTCTGCGTGTTGAAGCCATATTTCTTATGAACAATGTCTATACGTGTGTCTTATGTTAAGTACTATTGTAGTATCTTAATGCCCGCTATCAAGCTTTTATTATTTCTTACTGTGTGGCCAGTATTTTTTAAAGTTGTTGTTTCATTTGGAGTTGCCTGATGTGAAAACAGAACGAAGTGTTGCTTTATTTACTTATATATATTCTCTGGCAGTCATAAGCCCAAGCGTACATAACCGCCAGCCAAATACCAATCTCACCGAAATTTTGCTCCACATACTGTAAGGCGTCCAAGAAATTTACGTTGAATGTTCTCCTAGTTATTCTTGAAATTTTTATTTGTTATATCTCAGTCTGTAAAAGCATCAAATTACTATATGGTTCAAATGGCTCTGAACACTATGGGACTTAACTTCTGAGGTCATCAGTCCCCTAGAACTTGGAACTACTTAAACCTAACTAACCTAAGGACATCACACACATCCATGCCCGAGGCAGGATTCGAATCTGCGACCGTAGCGGTCGCGCGTTTCCAGACTGTAACACCTAGAACCGCTCGGCCACTCCGGGCGGCCAGATTACCATAGTTCGACTCAACTTTAACAGTCCTATGTGGGCATTATTACCATTTATAAGCGAGACAAGTTGTGAGATATTTAGATCAACACTCCTACAATTAACTAACACTGCATAAAAATCCACTTTCTCCGATTAGACACGAGGAATGATACTCTCTGTATTTAACAGGACGTGCATGCGGATTTCCCTATTCTGTAAAACCCAAATGTGCATGTCACAAGAGCTCTACTAGTCTAAATGCCACGTCCTGCGTATAGTGCACGCCTAACCTATTAAGAGAGGTCCCACAGTTCTCCAACTGATAGTGAACCTGGAGCAATTCGTACCCTTCGTCGACACGAGAACGTCTGAGCTTCTGGTTCGATCGACTGAATGACGTGGCGCCTACGTTGACACCGTGTACGCGATCGCGGCTGCCTCTGAATGTGGTACGTCAACATCGACTTCAGTGGGAAGTCCGAAATTCTGGAGTCCGACTGGGCCACAAACCAGCTCGTAGGCTAGACTCTCGCCGCGGGCATGCGCGTGAGTTTCAAATGAAACTTTCCTAAGGGTGTCCTACATAGCTGTTGCATCAAGTGCCATGCAAATACGTACGTATGACGATTGAGAATGGACAATAAGAAAACTACTGTACCAACTAAATAAAACAATAATAAGGGGTACTTGTACAAAGACATCTGGTACTTTAAAAGTGGCGAGTCTAGTGCCCAAATGCCAGTAATATCAATAGCTTGAGCACTGAGTATCTTCATACCCACATTAGTGTCTATTCGAGTTCTACAAAACTCTTGCTATGTTCAGCCGCACCCGGATCACCGACTTAAATTACATGTTTGGAGGAGATCTGCTGCATACAGATCCTTTATGACGGAAACATAAAATTAAGAAAAGAAAGAACGAACGAGAATATATAAGACCGACCATTCGATGAGATACTTGACCTTTTGCCTGTAGTGATTGTACAGCATATCACTCAGAAGCGAAAAGTCACTGATTGCTACCGGATGCCTGTGTGGTAGGGTTTTCCTCTCGCCGGGGGATCGTCAAATCACATTCGTAATGAATAGTCTGCTGTCACTTAATTATACGACTGTGAACTTGTCTGGTTTCTCGTTCTGTCGCTAATGCGGCTCTAATTGCAGTGTCGGTCGTTAAATTTCCTCGGACATTGGCGGTGTCTTTTTGTCTTCGCGACCATGACTTTCGTCACTGTTCTGCTTCGCTGTTTGGTAAAAACAAGTGTTCGTTGAACTTAGCGGAGGGTGACGCTCCTACCAGGCATTTTTCGCAGAAACTGTCACAGAACTGGGAGCGCTAGAGGGAAAGGTCACTGTCGTCAGAAACCAGTAAGGTTTTTCATCCACATGCCAACAATGACTGTAGATATGGGCAATACTACCAACTGTCTCACTCGTCTATAGTTAACGAAATGGGTACCTAAGAAAAGACTAACTCAGGTAAGCTTTATTTCTGTCGGAAATGTTTATACCTACTGTAAAATTGCTTTCCTTGTCAGATTTGGTGACACAAGAACGTTGTTGAGCACCTAAGCTCTTCATGTGAGGATGCAGGAACAAGTTATGTAAGAGTTTTTAATATAATCACTCCTTTACTTAGATAATGACCTCCTATAATATGGAGTTGGCTGTATTTCACCGGCTCCTAATTTGTACCACTACTATAACATTTTACTAACTGACGTTTAATGTGGTCAGCATGAACTACATGATTTTGGAGTCATATTGTCAGCAATGAGCTCTGTGTATTGAGGAACAGATTGCCTGGAGAGAGCGCTGGTTTTGCTGTCGTTTTCACCTATTTTTTGTGAACATGGCGAAGAGATTTACTGTTCGTGATTGGTAACATAGTGTTTTATTTATGGGAGAACGTACATGAAATAATCTTAGTCTGATACAGTTATGAATCTGTATTCGTCGTGGTTCACTTGTAGGGTAATGACAAAGAGAAAATGACAACATTGTTATAATGCACCACTGTAAGTTTCTGATATGTAACGGGCCAATTTGAGAAACTTGCTCCTATAGTGAGCTTTAAAAGATGCGTTTGGCAATGTTAGTGCAACATAATGTTTAGAAATGATGTGGTGTTATGATGCGTTCATCACATTATAGTATGGCAAGTATGGCACGTAAAGGGGCTATGAAAAGTGGAACAGATGAATTGCATTTAGGTCTAACTGTATATCTAAATGAGGATCATGGATTAAATGAATGTGCTCGCACATGAAATAGGTCCAATCCAACGATCAAGAGAAGCGCTGAAAATGAAAACGATAAAACAAAATGTGATACACAAAATTTTGCTCACAGTAAAGTGATTTCAAGCGAAGCTGAAAAGGAATCGGAAGAACATAACCTTACGTTTGAAGAGATGGTGATGGGCTTAGGCATGTCGGACGTAAGAAAACTAGCATTCGACGTTGTTGAAGGAAACGAATTGCCCAATAGTATCAATCCAGAAGAAGTCATGGCAACCAAAAAGTGAGTTGATAGTCTCCATCCAAAAAATATCGCCGATTCCGAGGGAAATGATGAAATCTCCAAATAAAACTTCCAAGGCCTAGCCAAGGAGCTTTTCCGGTAAAAAACAAAAATGTAACCGCAGCAAAGGATAATAAATCTGTAACTACAGCTTACCTGTCAAAACGAAGAGATTTGGACACTGCAGAAACGCAATATCACGAACTCATTCATAAAACAGAGGAATTATATAGTGAGCTGTGCGAGGAAGATCGAATGCAAATAAATGATCATCTGTATTAAATGCAAAAGGTGGATTTATACAAGTTGTGCAAGGATGGGGGAAGTTATGTTGCAGAACATGAAAGTAGGAGGGACATTTATTAACCCTCAGTTACTCGCCCGAAAATTCGTGACGTGGTCACTCGCACGGACGACAGGTGTCATCCACAAAACAAGTTGTCTATTTGTGTAATTTTAATGGTTTCTATGACTGATTTTATGATTTTTTATTAAATCTAAGAATAATATATTTAAAATTCGTATACAGTATAGTATATTCTAACGTTTCAAACAGTTTGTGCAATAATTTAACAAGGTTACATTTCAAAATAACAAATTTACATCTGTTTTCCATGTACACATTGATGTGTGTGTAACAATGCAACTACTTATCAAAAGAACATGAAAATGTTTATTTGAAAACAACCTAACTAATAAGCATTTACAAACAGTAACCTAGTGAAAAAGTGCAAATAAAACTGAAATACAGAAGACATTATTTGACAACACAGTTCACACATATGTCTTTCAGATCATCTACACATGTCCATTTGTTCCATGTAGTGCACCAGCTACGAGTTGTTTTATTTCGTGCTCTTCCACATATATAACGCCTTCCACGTGATCCATTTCATTTTTCTGGCTGTTCCACAATTTCTTGAGTGCCTAACAGTAATTTAGCTTTCCTCCAAATTTCACATGGAAGGCTTTCAATAAGGGAAAGTCGCTTTATTTGAAGCTGTATTAGTTTCCAGCTGATTTTTTCTATAAAATCAACCCTTTTTCCAACCTGATTTGAAGCCATGCAGTGGTTCTTGTACATGCATAAAGCATTTATGGCTGAAATGTTAAAAATATTTAAAACAGTACCATATGCCACCTTCTTGAATTACGTGACACGTTGCTCTTCTGACAAAGCAGATCTACAAGGTCTACCCCCACTTTTGACACTTTACAGAAAGTAATCATTTCAGGTTTATCTTGTTCTCCTGTTAAACGATCTATAGCGTCATCAAAATGCATGCTTCACAACACCGACACAGTTCTGTTTTGCTTCGGACAGTATGAGACTAATGTAAAATCCTGTTGAAATCCGAAGATAGAAGATTTTGGCTCCCTTTCTCTTTTTGATTGAAATTCTTTCGTCGTTTCTCTCTTCTTTTTTCGTACTGTTCCGACGTATGTCTGTTTCTGCATCTGAAGTTTCTTGACTAAAGACAAACTAGTAAACCAGTTGTAACCAGTAATATCCCTGTTTTTACCTTGTACTGGTTCGACCATTCGAAGAACAATATGTTAAGCTGAATTACTGGCGTTATACGGTCCCTCCAGTTGCTTACCGACATACGGTTCTAAATTCAAAGTGTAAGCTGTTCCTACATCAAACAGAGCAAACACTTTTAACCCATACTTTGCAGTTTTGCTAGAAACATATTGCCTGAATGGGCAGTTTCCTCTAAATGCCAAAGGCTGTTCGTCAACAGTAAGATATTCACTAGGTGAAAAGTATTTTTGATAATTGTTCGTGAATAGTTCAAGCACCTCTCTGATAGCAGCCAACTTCTAAATCTCTCTGCGAACACCTCTATTGCAGATATTGTCAAACGTCAGACATGTCAAGAGAAACCTGAATCGCTTTTCACTCATGCATAAATAACATGTTTCATTTCCGTTTCCCTTTGAGTTATCCCACAATTTCGATATACTCTTCCTAGAACATCTCAAAGGTCCACACAGATACAACAAACCAATAAAGCTCTGATCTCTATCACATGTGTTTCTTTAGCATCCCTTTCCCTAGAAAAGTTACCAAAAATTTCATTGACGTATATATTAGTACATGTTGCGATAGTGATTATTATGTTTTTATCGGAGACAAATTGAGAATTTCTATTTCTGTCTTTTTTTTCGAGCTTGATTTTTTCGTCCAGGCAAATGCGTAATAACATTTCAAGATCTGTTTCCAGCACTGGTAGGATATTTATTTTACCTCCATTTAATTATTCCATCTTTCCCTAAAAAACGCATCCTCTTGAGTTACTATTTCCTGTGACTCATATTCATCATTTTCTGACACTTACATGAACACAGTCCTCTGAGTCAGCGCTATCAGTGTGAGCAATTTCATCACTCAGCTCATTGAACCATTGCAGCCATACATTAGGATCTCTACTAAACTCTGTCCGAGGTTTTTTTGGCCTTAGACATTTCTTCCACAATTTAAAAATAAAGAGAATACTAGGTAACAAGGAAGGTAACTGGAATCAGTTTCAATATCACTAAATTTACGAACATGAAAGATCGATCGAATCGAGGAAAGCAATAAAGTAATATAGATTTACTTTGTTTCCGTTTGTGGCAGCAGAGCTCATACGAATGACCAGTGTCCTCCAGACTATAATAATGTTTCATAAACAATGTATCTTTCGTTAGTGAAAGCCAACAATGACTGCGGCTAACAGCTGGAGAGTTGTCAGAAAAATAATGAAAATGGCATGAACCCAATCCAGCCCTGTCAGACAAAATTGAGCAGGAAAGTCATGTGGATGACGAGTGTCATCCGCGAGAGCAACGGAGGGTTTGCAATGAAAGACACTTTTTTTTCTATGCCTGTTTGGGTTGAGAAAATGCGGAATTTGTTGTGGGACATTGTGGAATATTTTCGCTTCAGCGCCTATAGTTTAATGAAGTTCCGATAGGTGGTGGTGCTATATGTAGGCTTCAGAATGGCGTCTGTACCTGAGATGCGTTTCATGCAGAGAGCTGTCCTCGAGTTTCTTTTGACGGAAAATCAGACCATCTCGGATATTCATAGGCGCTAGCAGAATGTCTGTGGAGACCTGCCAGTAAACAAGAACATGTTGAGTCATTGGACGAAGAGTCTGCCATCACCGAAACAAGGTCGCGCAAGCCTGTCCAATCTTCTGCGTGCTGGCCGGACGCCCATAACTGGGGCTCCTGCAACGTTGGAACGCGCGGGCACTCGCATTCGAGGTGATCGACGGATCACAATGAAACACCTCGTCGCACAACTGGACGTCTCTATTGGTAGTCCTGATACATTCCGGGATGCGAGGTCGTGGTCCAAGAACTTTTCTGCTCCTTACGTTTCGTCCAGGACTGCGCTGGACTTCCTCAGAGGCGCTGCTCCGCTGAGTCT
Source organism: Schistocerca cancellata (assembly GCF_023864275.1). NCBI lineage: Eukaryota > Metazoa > Arthropoda > Insecta > Orthoptera > Acrididae > Schistocerca > Schistocerca cancellata. The sequence goes on from NC_064634.1 coordinate 219,343,278, forward strand.
TGCCGACTGACTGGTCGGGTGTCTGAGAGCGACTTATATATTGTAAGAAAGAGGGGCGTGGTTCAGGTGACACGTGATGAGCAGTGATAATCCATAGCAAAGTACCGACTTCGACTATCGATTACCACCTTGTCAAAGATAAAAATTGTTAGCAGTTTTGTAGAGCCACTGTCCATATATCGCTAAGTTTCATAGCCTCCTCTTTCCTATTAAAATTATCGTTATGTTTATAAATTTCGATAGCTTCTCTATAAAGCCGTGGGTAGTCGAAGTCGGTACTTTGCTATGGATTATCACTGCTCATCACGTGTCACCAGAACCACGCCCCTCTTTCTTACAATATATAAGTCGCTCTCAGACACCCGACCAGTCAGTCGGCAAGACTCAGCGGAGCAGCGCCTCTGAGGAAGTCCAGCGCAGTCCTGGACGAAACGTAAGGAGCAGAAAAGTTCTTGGACCACGACCTCGCATCCCGGAAAGTATATAAACAGCCATGTCAACCGGTCGTGAAAGCCTTCATTCTACAGTCCTGATACACTAATACATAAAGTTTGGAGTACTCAAAGCTGTGTGTCCGCTGAGTTCCACGCCACCTGACAGCAGACCATACAGAACGACGAAGGACCATCAGCGCGGAATTGCTCGAGCGTTAGGAGGCTGAACGTTACAATTTTTTTGTCTAACATTGCCACAGCCGATGAAACATGGGTTCATCTCTTCGAACCGGCAACAAAAGGACAATCGATGGAGCGGTGGCACACCACGTCTCCTCCGAAAAGAAATTCAAGGCTGTATCGTGAACCGGTAGTCATGGCGCCGGACTTTTGGGATCCTCAGGAAAATGACTGATCAGAGGTAATGGGACACCATTTATATGGGGGAGGGGGGGGGAGTCCTCCCTTGGGCTTTATGATGGCTTGAACTCTGGAAGGGACACTTTCAGTGAGGTGTTTGAAAGTCTCAAGGCATTCGTCCTCAAGAACCGAAATCACAGAAGGTAAATAATCTGGGCGCTAACTCATCCCAAAGGTATTCCATCCGATTCAGTCCATTTAAGGAATATAATTGACCAAAAATCGTTGCCCCACAGATGATACTTTATATCAGAATGATGCAGTGATTTTCTCCGAACAGTTTCTCTGTTGTATGCAGTACACTACGCTGAAAAATGTGTTAATATTCTTCCACAGTTACCGTTTCTTAAGTGCAATAAGAGGACCACACCCTACCCATGAAAAACATCCCATTCCGTACTTCTCTGTTGGTACTGCACATGATTGCAGGTAATCTTCTCCTGGTATTCGTCAAACCCAAAACCGTTTCATGGAATAGCCACAGAGTATGGTCTGATTCATCACTCCACGTATCCACTGCCCAGTACCATCGCCCTTTATACCAACTCATGCATCGCTTAGTATGGACTACAGAAATGTGTGGTTTATGAAGAGCCGCTAGACTTTTCTTTTTAACACCCCACGCACAAATATTGTTCTATCTGGGCTGCTGGTAGCACTCTGCAACTTACGCTGATTTCACGAGATTTTGTACAGCTGCCTTCGGAAATGGTCGACGATCCCTGCCCGTCGGGGCACTAGATCTGCCTTATAGTGGTTTAGCTGTGGTCGTCCCTCCGGGCTTCCACTTAATCACTTCCGCGACAGCCGAGTTGGGCAACTTTACGAGTGTTGAAACGTCCCTGATGGATTTGTTACTCAGACGACATCCTATAACTAGACCACTTCACTGAGCTCTGTTGACCGGCCCATTCTGCTGTTTCTGCTTTTCAGCTGACATCACAATGCCGCGTGCCTCCTTTTATACTAACAGGTGAACCTTTCGTGGAATGTAGTGGTCAATTCCGCATTATATAGTGGTATCCGGGTACTGGGTTCAGAAATATACTTTCCCCGTTTGACGAACGCTCGGTTACAAAATCACACCTCGACTGGACCGTCAAGTCATGCGATTTTAATCCTGAAGAATATGTCTATGTTTGGAGAACCATGTGAAATGTGGCAGTCAGTATCCTCGCAATCTGGTAGCTTTACAGGACCTAATGATGAGGACTTGTTCCTCAGCGAAATAAGGCATTACACAGGACTGAGGATATCATGCGCGCTACTAGCGTGATATCTTCTGGGAATTACTAAACGTTAGTCCAGTGTGCTTAATACTGAAATGTACAATATATGAAGAAGTGTTGGTATTTACATAATTGGAACTTACACTGGGGCGACAAAAGTCATGGTATAGCGTTAAGGACACATACAGATGGCGGTAGTATCAAGTAAACAAGATATAAAGGAGCAGTGCAATGCTGGAGCTGTCATTTCGACTCATGCAATTCACGTGAAACTGTTTCCAACATGATTATGGGCGCACGACGGGAATTAACAGATTCTAAACACGGTATGACAGCTGGAGCTAGATGCACAGGTCATCCCATTTCGGGAATCGTCAGGGAATTCGATATTCGGAGATCCTCAGTGTCAAGAGTGTGCCAAGAATACAAAATTTTCAGGCATTACCTCTCACCACAGACAACGCAGTGTCCAATGGCCCTCACTTAACGACCGAGAGCAGCGGCGTTTGCGTAGAGTTGTCAATGCCAACAAACAAGCAACACTGCTCGGATAACCGCAGAAATCAATGAGAAACGTACGACGAGCGTATCTGTTAAAATATTACGGCGAAATCTGGCGTTAATGGGCTGTGGCAGCAGACCACCGACGCGAGTGCTTTGGCTAACAGCACAACACATCCTGCAGCCCTTCGAGGCAACATCGGTTGGGTCCTAGACGACTGGAAAGCCGTTGCCTGGTCAGATGAGTCCCGATTTTAGCTGGTAAGAGCTGTTGGTAGGATTCGAGTGTGACGCAGACCCCACGAAGCCACTGACCCAAGTTGTCAACACGAAAAGCTAGTGGTGGCGCCATAATGGCGTGGGCTCGCATTCTAGTAGCTTTATGGGACCTCATGACGACTTGTTCCTCACCGAAATGAGGCCATTACAGAGGCCTGAGGCCTACTAGCGTTACTAATGTTGAAATGCACATAATATGAAGAAATGTTATTTACATAATCGGGACACCTGATTCAAAAACGGTTCACATGGCTCTGAGCACTATGGGACTTAACTTCTGAGGTCAGCAGTCCCCAGAACGTAGAGCTACTTATCCTAACTAACCTAAGGATATCACACACATCCATGCCCGAGGCAGGATTCGAACCTGCGACCGTACCTGTCGCGCGGTTCCAGACTGTAGCGCCTACAACCGCTCGGCCACCAGAGATGATTCGTAGCAGAAAATTAAAATCATATGGTCAGTTGTGAAACAAGTCTCTGGTTAGCAGCACAAGGTCGACAATATAAAGCCAGTTCTCAGTAAAAATATTTCTGTTACTGATAAGTCAGATATATGTACAGTATTTAACAATCGTCTTCTGAGCAATTCTGTTGCATCAAGTAAAAACTCTTGGAAAATGGTTTTCCGAGGTTTATGTCTGAAATACTCCTCTGTGATTCTGACAAAAGGGAGCTTGAGTCAACAATTAAATTACTGAAGACTAAGGACTCTTCTGGCTATGGTGGAGTGCCTAGCAGAATATCAAAGTACTGTGCTGTTACTTGTTAGCCTTGTACTCACAAGGGAACCTCCCCACCGCACCCCCCTCACATTTAGTTATAAGTTAGCACAGCGGATAGGCCATGAAAAACTAAACACGTATCAATTGAGAAAACAGGAAGAAGTTGTGTGGAACTATAAAAAAAAGCAAAATATACAAACTGAGTAGACCATGTGCAAGACATGCAACATCAAGGAGAGTGCCAGCTCAGGACCGTCGTGGTCCCGTGGTTAGCGTGAGCAGCTGTGGACCTAGAGGTTCTTGGTTCAAGTCTTCCCTCGTCTGAAAAGTCTAATTTTTTATTTTCAGACAGTGATTACCTGTCCGTCCGTCCCTCCGATGCGATCACTTTTTTGGGAGTGATTATCACATCCACAAGAAAATCTAAATCGAGAAAGGTAGAAGAATCCTTTTACCCATTCGCCAAGTGTACAAGTTAGGTAGGTCGACAACATATTCCTGTTATGTGACGCACATGGCGTCACCAGTGTCGTATAGAATACATCAGACGTGTTTTCCTGTGGAGAAATCGGTTGACCTATGACCTTGCGGTCAAATGTTTTCGGTTCCCATTGGAGAGGCTCGTCTACTAATCGCACGGTTTTGCGGTGTGGTCGCAAAACAAAGACACTAAACTTATTACAGTGAACAGAGACGTCAATGAACGAACGGACAGATAATAACTTTGGGAAAAAAAGGAAAGTAAACTTTTCACTGGAGGTAAGACTTGAACCAAGGACCTCTCGTTACGCAGCTGCTCACACTAACCACGGGACCACGGTGCTCCTCAGCTCACATTATCCTTGATGTTGCCTATCTTGCACATGGACTACTCAGTTTGTATATTTTGCTTATTTCTTTATAGTTCCACACAACTTCTTCCTGTTTTCTCGATTGCTCTGTGTTCGGTTTTTCAAGGCCTATCTACTGTGCCAACTTATAGCTAAATCTGAGGGGGGTTCGATGGGGAGGTTCCCTTGTTAGCCATATCTGTAATTTTTCCTTTAAGAATGGTCAGTTTCGTGAAAGATTAAAGTACTCAGTAGTAAAGCAGCTTTATAAAAATGGAGAAAGGGACAACGTAGACAATTTTAGACCTATTTCAATGTTATCAGTGTTTGCCAAAGTTACTGAAAAGGCTGTGTACGTAAGAATAATTCATCATTTTATACCACATAATTTGCTACAAAATGTACATTTCGGCTTTAGAAGTGGTTTAATAACTGAAAATACCACATTCTCTTTTATCTGTGAGGTACAGGATGGATTAAACAAAAGGTTTCGAACGCTAGGCATATTTTTTTATTGTTTAACTAAGGCGTTCGATTGCGTTGATCACAAAATATTGCTCCATAAGTTGTACCATTATGCAATACGGAAAGTAGCCCACAATTGATTCACGTTTTACTTTAACAACAGACGGTGTTGAGAATGGCCGTGATATAGGGTCTGAGTGCCGAACGGTCAAATGGGGGGGGGGGGGGGGGAGGGTGCTCCAGGGAACAGTGCTATGGCCTCTCCTGTTCCTTATTTATATAAATAAAATGTCCTCTACTATAACAGGTAATTTTAGAATATTTCTGTTTGCTAATGACACTAGCTTGGTAGTAAAGTATGTTGTGTGCAACATGGCTCTCTTTCTAATAGTGCAGTTAATGACATGAGATCATGGCTTGTAGAAAATAAACTAACGCTAATTGACAATAAGATTCAGTTTTTATGGTTTCCAATACACAATTCAACAAAAGAAGACGTTTCAATTTCAGAGAATAGGCATTTGCTTAGTGAAACTGACAGATCAGTTTTCTAGGTGTTCTTTCGCGATGAGGACCTTGTTCAAAGACTTAACGCTGCCATTTTTACTATTGGAACGGTATCTGAAGTAAGAGATCGTTCGAGACGAAAAGTATTCTACTTCGCTTATTATCATTCGCTTATATCGTATGGTATTATATTTTGGTGTAACTCTTCCCATTCTCAAAGGATGTTCTTGTCCCAGAAATGGTGTAAGGACGCGAACCTCTTGACGACCCCTGTTCACTAGTCTGGGTATTTTGACACTGGTTTTGCAATAGATACCTATTGTCGCAGAAGAAGCTGAGGACCTTCGTGGTGTAGTGGTTATGATACTAAACTGTTACACGTAGGGCCATGAATTCAAAACTCCCCTTGCCTGTACACTTTCAATTTGTATATTCGGTTCGAGGACATTCTAGAAATATCCACAAATGTCAAGAATCATTGTACTGGAATGTTCTGTAGCTGTATATATAATGTATGTGTTCTGGCCGGAGGCAGTTCGTCCCGCGCTTTGTATGTGCAAGTGCTGAATAAACCTTCGTTAAGTAAAATTAGTTTTCGTCATTCATCTAATTACAGCTTCTCCTACGTGACAATATTCCTTACTGTCGTTTCTTGTTAGTAATCTCAGCTTATTCCCAAGAATTAGCAGCTTTTACTCAGTTAATACAAGACAGAAATCCAATCTGCATTTGGATCGCACTTCCTTGACTCTTTTGCAGAAAGGTGTGCAGTAAACTTCTTCACCCATTTTCAATAAGGTACCACACGAGTTTCCTCATGGGTCACTCCTTCGATTCTGTCGACGTGTTCCTTGAAAAATTAAGCTGACCCCTATGTTACATTGTGTTTACTTAAACTTATAGCTTGTCTTTTTTTAGGTTCATAAACATTTGATTTTATCCGTTATTACTTTTGTGTTGTAATTTCATGTACCGATAATTTATATGACCTTGGAGTTTTGCTCCTTATTTGGGCCTACGGAACTAGACGTGTATAATAAAAAATAAAAAAAATACATGGAATGGACAAGGTCCTATGCTGCAGTTGAACCGATCGTGACTGAAGATTGTTACGTTCGGCTGTCTGGACACCATTTCAAACCATTTATTGACTTCATGTTCGCAAACAGCGATGGAATTTTTATGGCTGACAATGCGTCGTGTCATTGGGGCACACTGAAGAACATTCTGGACAAATAAAGCGAGTGATTTGGCCACCCATATCGCCCTACACGCATCCCAGCGAAGATTCTTGGAACATGCTCGAGAGTTCAGTTTGGGCACAAAATCCTGCACTGGCAATACTTCCACAATTATGGACGGCTATAGAGGCAGTGTGGCTCAGTATTTCTGCAAAGGACTTCCAACGACTTGTTGAGTCCATGTCTCGTCGAGCTGCTGCTCCACGCTGGACAAAAGGAGGTCCGACACTGTATTAGGAAGAATCCCATGACTTTTGTCACCTCTATGTACGTATAGATGACGAGACTGGTAAGCCCTGCTTCGTTGGTCAGAGCGAGGCTGGTGACTCAACAAAACAAATGAATGTACGTAAAACTCAAGAAGGCTGATCCACGGAGGAGACATGGTGTGCAAGGCCAGCAGCTGCGTGACAGGCGTCGCCGGCCCGGGACCAAGTCCCTGTCCCGTGGCGTCGTGACGTGTCTGGTGCTGTGGCTGGCAGACGGCAGGGCGCGCCCCACAGTCAGACGTCTGCTGCCCTCTGCAGCCGCCAATTACCACGGCGCGGCGCGCCCGTGCCGCCCCCATACACTGCTCACCAGCGCCGCCGGCTTCCAAACCTGTCCGGCTCGCGTCTGTCCGCTCCCACTGACTGGAGGATACGACCTTCGTCGAGGTCGTGTTGTTCTGAGGTACTCTCTTAAAAAGCCACGTGTTTAGCTCAGCAACAAGTGTTCTTCTACCTGTATTCTTCCTCTTTCTCTAGCGCACATACAAACTGAAAACAACCATCACAGTCTCTGTTAGTATGTTCAGGCAAATCTCAGGAATTAGAAAGGGATTTTGATGCGATTTTAATAGACAGACTCATTCATGAGGAAGTTTTCTGTATATAAGCTACAAATACTACACTACTTGCCATTAAAATTGCTACACCAAGAAGAAATGCAGACGATAAACGGGTATTCATTGGACAAATATACGTATTATACCAGAACTGACACGTGATTACATTTTCAATTAATTTCGGTGCATAGATCCTGAGAAATCAGTACCCATAACAACCACCTCTGGCCGTAATAACGGCTTTGATACGCCTGGGCATTGTGTCAAACAGAGCTCGGATGGCGTGTACAGGTACAGCTGCCCATGCAGCTTCAACACCATAACACAGTTCATCAAGAGTAGTGACTGGCATTTGTGACGAGCCAGTTGCTCGGCAACCATTGACCAGACGTTTTTGTTGGTGAGAGATCTGGAGAATGTGCTGGCCAGGGCAGCAGTCGAATATTTTCTGTATCCAGAAAGGCCCGTACAGAACCTGCAACATGCGGTCGTGCATTATCCTGCTGAAATGTAGGATTTCGCAGGGATCGAATGAAGAGTAGAGCTACGGGTCGTAACACATCTGAAATGTAACGTCCACTGTTCAAAGTGCCGTCAATGCGAACAAGAGGTGACCGAGACGTGTAACCAATGGCACCTCATATCATCACACCGTTTGATACGCGAGTATGGCGATGACGAATACACGCTTCCTCTTAATCGCACCTGCGGCTACTCTACTCTGCTTTCAACACAGTTTTTTCTCTCATCTCATCAACTACCCCTCATTCATTGATTAAATTGATTCCTTGTACATACATCTGAAAAAAAGCATCATACCTGACTCTAAAAGCCCTAATATATCTTCTCGAGTTTTAATCCTTGGCGCACTTCAAAGTATTTCCGTTACGTTAACCTATACATCCCTGCTGTTCTTATCTGAAGAAACTTCAACAAACTACCTCTTCCAGACAGCAAACTCCGCCCTCTTATGTACAGTTCCTGTGAAGCGTAGCGCACTCTTCGTCTTTCGTTCGCATATTAGGGTTCTCCTTTTTTCCGTTCCTCTCCGTTTCCTCCTTCGCCATAACCATGGCCGTGATACTATTCTGATTACAGGATATGTGCCGGCAACCTGTACACGTTAAACTCATGTATTTATTCAGGTCCCCATTCTGTCAGAAAATTGTTTGACCACATGTCTCTTCAAATTGTTTTCCTGTATGATTACTTCTAATTCTGTGTAGTGTAGTTCTTCGTCTAACGTCTTCATTATTCTGTGCAGCGTAATGTTTTGTCAACGTCTTTATTATTTCAGCGGCGTCATTTTGTAGAAGCAACTGCTACTTTATGCTTGCAAAGCTTCATTATAGTGCTATGTGGAAACAGTAAACTGTTAGATGTTGTACTACCATCAGCTTTTATAGAAAGAATGTGAACAAAGGCTTTATTGCTACAGTTTTAATTGCTTATCCGTTATTCGGAACGAATGTGAAAGGGAATTTACATATGAATTTTGTTTAATGTCTGTTATACGTCTAAAAGAGAGTTCCACGCAAACTTAAGTCTCACTGGAGTAGTTAACGCACATAAAAATATAAAAATACTATGCAGTGGAAAGTGCTTCCAAAAGAATCTTATCAGCCATCATTCTTAGCTATTTCGCCGCTTCTTCCAGACGCATACATCGTGTTATTTAATACCGCAAGCTTAATATCTATCTTACGCATCTATCTGTTATTTAATGGCATCCTCCCTGCGTTATTCACCTCTCAACATTTTCAACAGACGCACGAGCATTGAAGCAGTTTAAAAACAAAACTAAAAGATAAGGAGCCTGAATCTCGACGATGCAGCAATAAAAAGCCATGAAGACATCAAGCCATTAACCAGCTATTGTGCGCGGGTAGTCTCAAACCGTCTGTGTGGAAGATTAGACTAATGGCCCTGCATTGTGCGGGTAAATCGTGGGAGTGGCGCCGTAAACCGCGGCTGTACTGAAGGGCTGTTACAGCCGTAAAACAATCGGAAATAATCGCCGCGTGTGCGCGCACAGCCATTCCTTTATCTCTCCGCCCACACAGCTCTCCTGTTTATGTCCCAATTCTCAGGGCAGCAGCAACGCGTGACTGTCGTAGGTACGGATACAGCAGCAGCCACACTGTCGTAAATAATTTGTTGTTTGCTGTGGCCTTCGCAACTCAGATGTGACATCCGACTTTCTGGGGTTACCGAAGTTGGATAGCATTATGGCTTTGAAAATTAGTTTCCATGCCCTACCCTCTGGTAACAGAAAGTACCTGGAGGTAAGATTAGTTACTTCGAGGTAACTAATCTTAAACAGGCAATCTACCCCGTTCGAAGATATCGAAATAACGAAAATAATCAATACAGCCGAATATTTCCATTGCAATAATGTTTTCTATCTGAAGCCGGAACTGGGATACTGTCTGAATGGCTACTATTGTTCCGGCGAAGCGAACAAAATCCTGTCGTGTTGCTAGGTTCCTCTTTGCTTATTCCTCTCTCTCGCTCTCTTCTTGTGAGTTGACTGTGAAAGTAAGCTACAGTTATCTTTATTACCGAACTAATTCATTTAGACACTATTACACAGAGTGGTTCGAAGCAACACCAAAAACTTTTAGTCACGTCTCCGTCTCAATCCACAGCACTGCACTGATTCCACACAACCGATTGACAATGATTTACGTCAGCAAAGGACTGTCACAGAACTGCCTGGTACAGTTTCTACACTACCTAAGAGTGTCCAAAGCGATTTTTGTACCCCTTTACGGGGGTGACTAATACCTTGTCCGGTTCCCTTACTAAAATATGGCTCTGCGTTTCAGCCTTAGCTCATTGCCAGACGAACATTAACAATGCACTTGGCATAAATTAATGGCTACTTGCGACTTACCGACAATGTAAAAATACAGTTTTCATTGTGTAGTCGTGGATGTCTATCGTGTGACATAAAAGCAGATTTCTTTTGCTTTACTCATCTGAACACCTTAGATGACTGAACACCGTACACCCTTTACCCAACCTGAAGACAGCCAATCATGAGAACAGTTCGTCACACCGGTCCGCCCCAGTCAAGCAGTGGAGCGAGAAGAAGAGGCAGAAGAAGGAAACAGCACAAGCTGCCCACCACACTGAAGGCGATGTGTTCATTATCCCCCAGGCGGAAGAACACTGCAAAGTCCGTAATGTTAAAGCAAGAGCGACCACTGCAGACGGCAAACTGCTACACTAGCATGCGTGCCACTGTCTAGGTGGATGGGACGACTGACCTGCAAGCGAAGAAGCCTCTCCCATCACCCTCACCACCGCCAGCACCACCCATTGTCGTACATTGGACTGTGGCATTCAACCAATTCCAGATGAAGCCACATCAACATCTATCTGCATTGCTGGCAATGATATCAACAAGATTACACTTGGCACCAACGACAACTACAGAAGGGTGGAGGACCTGATTGGGAAAGAGGAGCTCCACTGACACACCCATAGCCTGAGTCCCCTCAAGCTCCAGAAGGTGGTGTTCTGCCACCTTCGGACGGAACCTGACCACCTCAAGAAACAGCTAGAACATCTGGGCTATGGCATATGTTCAGCAGCCTCTTTACGTCACACACAGTGTACAGACACATGCCCCCATTCCTTCTTGTCCTGCTCGAAAACACACAAAACAGGAAGGTAGTCCATGTGCAGTCCGTCACCCAGGTGTGTATGACCGTCTTAGTTGTGCCAGAGTCTCGATGATGTTACACAATACTACACGATGCTGGCGCAATGCGTGAAGTGCGTGTGTCCACACCACAGCAGAGATTGTCCAAAGAAGAAGATGAAGGAGAAAACACGGCAGTGCTGCCATTGTAGCCATCCATTTGTGGCTAGGTTAAGGGGCTGTAATGCACAACAAACAGAGAGGACAGGCAGTACCTTCAAGTAAGACGCAGCCAGGCACCAGCTTCGCCAACTCCGCCAAGACAGTGACATCCGTCGACACTCTTCCTACCAACAGTTGGTGTAAACACCTGGTCTGGCTCAGCAGAAGACTGCAGAGGGCGTGCCACCCCACCAGTTGCCCCTCAGGCCGTTGAACGCGGCCGCGGACGACTGGTGGAACGTAACGCCCACACTTCGGTGCCACGTAACTTACAGAGTCGCCCGCAGTAGCCGTCACCCGCGGCACTGACGCACCCAGCCGCCCTAGCCCCGGAGGTCACCCCTATGGCCGCCCGTCCCCGAGAGGAGACGCTGCCGAACTCAGATCGCTTCTGCGATCACTTAACCAACTTCCTCAGCAACAGCCAGTTCTTCCTAATGCCACCAAGGTTGCGCTCCAGGCCGATACCGTCGCTTCAAGAATCCCTTATGGCCTCTCGATTTGCTCCGTGACTACATACGGCCTCTGCCGTCAGAAGGGTGAGTTTCACCAATTCTAGACGAGGTAATTGACTTCCGTCTATGCAAAACTTCTATAAAAGCTGGGATCAAGTGTAGGCGGAAGCACCGCCGCCTTCAGCAAGAAGTCGCTGCGGCACCACTAGATGCTGCTGGCCGAGTTAGCCATACTGGAAGCCACAGGGGTGGCCATCAACAGCATAGCAGGGATCAACTTTGATGCAGCCTACCGGTCACTTAGAGGGAACCTGCAAGAGGCCGCTTTCCACGCACTGCTGGCAAAGAGGTGGCAGATTTTCATTGGTGGGACTCTTATTACGCAAAGAACACGCAACGAAATTCATGTCTCACGATCAATAGCGGCCTCTGGTAATAGGCGAGTATCTTCTGTACCAGGGCCCATAAACCAAACGCCATTCGACATGATAAACGGTGTCCTGGAGATGTCACTGTGGACAGAGGGGGGAACTCGCCAGCCCAGTAACACGCAACTTGTGTCACGTAATGTATTTCCGGTTGACTACATGATACTATACTGATCGTACCCGTATAGGGAGGAAGGACGTTGGACAGTTCTCCATAACACAGGCCATAGTGTGGCCGGGCCTTCACTCTCAATCACTTTGCGAAGAATGGATCTCAGAAGAAAACGATAGATGTCTCTAGCCTCCAAAGCTCGAGTGACGTGCAGATCAGCGATTATGCAGCTACATCCGAGGATGAATGCCGAGATGTGGAAAAGAAACTGACTGACGTGCACAACCATAACAGGTGGCAGGTTGGACGCTGGCATCAGTTCTTCCAACACACTGTTGCACAAATATAAGGCTGCAGCTCGCGGTTGTACCTTGTTAAGACCCTGTAACCTTCACGAAGGGTGAGGAATACAGCAGTAATCTAATATCCAACTGCCGTCCATAGTCTACTTGCAGTCACTGTCGTCGAAGTAGGTTCTGGTAGACTTCAGTGCGTAGGGCCTGCAGTAGACGTCTCTAGTTCATGATCCCCGAAAGCTTTCATTTCAGACCACCTATGAGCGGTTCAACTGCGATCCCGCAACAAATCATGGAGAGTGGGCATCCTTGTCGAACCGAATGCCGGATTGGGACCCACCGTAAGTCCATTTACCAGTAAAAGGGATGATGCTCCGCTTAAGAGACGCAAAATTACGCCGGGGAAGTCAGATGGGAAACCCATGAGGACTATAACCGACATAAGAAACTAATGGTGCACTCTGTCGAAAGCGTAGTCGAAGTTAATTGTGATCACCGCAGCTGTAAGGCTCCAGGATGTGGCGAGAGTTATCAAATCCCGATATTCACCAGTAACCGTTTGCGTGTTTGTCTCTCCTCCTCATGTCGATTGCTCCATCAGAAGGATTAGTGGCAGGATCTTCTTTATGCACGCTGGCAGGAACTGGGCAAAGATTTAATAATCTGAATTTAATATTGTAATCGGGCAGTAGTTATCGATTGATCAACCTCTTTAAGTCTTGTAACTCGGGATCCGTAATCAATCAACGAACAGAGGTTGCACGCAGAATTTGGGTGACATCAGCTCTCGGTACATGGCGATCCAGTGTGACATCGTCAGGGTGCAGGAAGACCGAAAGTACTCGAGAGGCAGGCCGTCTGGATCAGGCGACTTCTTAAGTGCACCCTTATTTAGCGCGTCCTCAGTGTAGCCGTGAGTATCCTCCACTGAAAGTGACGTTTATGCTGTGACGTCGAGGGTGTGCGATACGTGCTGCATACGTCGTTATCGTCCCCCTCTTCTACGTTATTCTCCCAGCAAAAACGTCGATAACTGTCTTCAAAGACTTCCTTTATGGCTGTCGCCTGGTTAAGGATCGACCATCCGACCAAGTGATGTCCGTGACTAGCTGTCGTCGGCGTCAACAGTTATCAAGCACGACGTGATGCATTCGCCGTTCGTTCGGTCTTGACGCTGCGACGACACGACGACCCCTACCAATTTTCTCCGTGTAAGAGGCAATATTTTGGCTTTAATTCTGCGGCTTGCCATCTGTCGGTCTGGTGACGGTGGATTGTACGCTAGTTCGCAAAGCATCTTGTAATAAAAGTTTAAAGTGTGACGATGCCATGCACCGATGTCCTTTCCATATTGTATTAGCAACCGCCGGAACGCTGGTTTTGCACGGTCTGTCAACCATCCCAACGTCGAAAGGTCTCGTGGAAGACGTGTTTCGCATTCTGCAAACGTGGTGGCGATAATTTGACGGAATTCAGGGTCCTGGAGGTGTGGCACATTCATCCGCTGTTGTTGGAGGGTGACGGTGCATATGAAGGCACTACGGCCTGAGAAGACAATAGGCCACCGTTTGACATCGTGTGAGACACAGGTCCGATCAAGGCGACTGGCCGCGTGACCAGTAAGACATGTATGTCTAAGGAGGTCACCTTGCCCTTTCTACCAAGTATTGATGAGGTGCAGGTCGAAAATTGTGGCACTTGGTCTTTGGGGTGGAGCAGACAGTTAAAATAGCCATCGAAGTTACACTGAACAAACAGAATTTTATGACCATCGACCTACTATTGACATTAACCAGTCTAGGCAATAGCAGCGTCACCTAGCAAGAAATGACTGCTAGTCAGACATACGCACGGTACATATAGAATCAGTGAGTGTGTTGCACGAGTGTTGAAAGGGGAAGACGCACAGTCTATCTGAGTTTGACCGAGAGCAGATTGTGGTGGCTCGGAGGCATGGCACGAACATTTTGAAAACTGCACGACTTGTCTGAGGAGTGCTGTGGTGAGTATGTTCGACACGCGGCGAAACCAAGGTGAAAGCACGTCCAGACGTCCTGGGGTTACAGATATCGGAAATTATAGGCTGGGCATTCTGGTAAAACAGGACGGCGAACTATGGTGGAATTAACATCAGGCTTTAATGCCGGCCAGAGCACAATTGTTTCTAAACACACAGTGCACCGAACACTCCTCCGCAGCCGACGGCTCACGCATATCCCAATGTTAACCACGAATCGGCTGCTATGACTGAAATGACTGAAATGGACACGTGACCATCGGCACCTGACGTTGTCGCAGTGGCAGAGCATTGCATGGTCTGACTAATTCCGATACCTTCTTCATCATGCTGATGGGAGGGCGTGAGTCCGTCTTCAACTCCTTGATACTTATACTGCGGGATGGAGACAAGCCGGCGGCGGTTCCGTTATTTTCTGGAGAACATTTACGTAGGCATCCATGGGGCCAGTGGAGCTCGTGCGAGGCACCAAGACGGCTAAGGAGTATCGTAAACTGGTTACAGACCATGTACACCCCTTCGTGACGATCATGTTTCCCGACAGCAATGGAATTTTTCAACAACATAACGCGCTATATCACAAGGTCAGGAATCCCCTCCCCAGAATTTACGGGAATTAGGTGAAATGTTTGCAGCTGGGGTATCAACTCCCTCCAGCGACCTATCAACTAATCGCAGCGGCCAAGAAAGGGGAGGGGGGCATTTCCTCTGAGTAAACCTGCGGCGTTTGTCGGTTCCTGATGGAGCATACACATTAATAATATGTGTACGCACGGACGTGGTTGTCAGCCCCCTACCTGAAGGGAACTAAGTCACATCTTCGACGGCAATACCGTCTCGCACTAGAATCCACATACCGCGGTTAGTCTGATCACTGGTGTCAAGGGAGGCATTGGAGATGCATTTCTTGCAATAAAGCAAAGTCAGTATCCGATGGACGAAGTATCTGTCGCAGCAGCTGCATTTTCACTGTTGTTCTAATCACTTTGAGGTTAATTGTGGTGATACAATAAGCCTATCGTCTAACTGCGGGTGCAACGTTATTCATTAGCTCGGAAATTTCTATTGTGTTTCAGCCTGCATCGTCACCTCTGGCCACCCCGACCACCTCTGCAGAAGCCGTTCCTGGCGCCCTTAACACCGCCCCTCCACGCCGTTGAACGGAGAGTAAGACCACCTTCTATCATCTCCTCAGAGCACGGGATGGGTGTCCGCCACATTAACCGTGTGGAGGACACGGCCTTCCTTGAGTATCGGTGTCGGATCGCTCAGCTGAGGACATGTGCGTACGAAACTCCCCCAGCCCCATTCTGTTTTTCGACGCTGCAGCCGGTGGCGGTTGCCTTCGTAGGAGCATCATCTTGGCGGCTGAAGTCCTCATCCACCAGAAACTGGACATCAACCTGTTCTCAAGTTTCTCTGTGCCTCCGCATACGGCGCTTTGAGGATCGTTGCTTTTTGGTGCGTCCTTTGTGTCAGATGACGGCAGCGACTCACGACGCTCCGGCAACGAAAGGCCGCAGTTGGCACGATGAAAGAGTAAATCACCATTTAATCGCCTGGACATCATCATCTGTTTATGGGGGCGCCGCTGTCGGAGTGGAGTCTGTAACATGTAGAATAGGCATTTCATTTTTTGTGGCACCGATCTGTGCGCGATCCGGCATTGGACGTATTCGGATAGGAGATGGCCATCCTTCCCGCGTCCAGAAAGTCCTTTATTATCCCTCGTAAATGGCGACGGCACGGCAGCCACCGATATATCGATATGAGGGGAACATGTCCTCTAAATTCAATTCTGTCCTGTTGGACTCCGATCAGGACATGATATATTGTTAACTGGGTCCATCTTTCCGCGACATGACTATATATTGTGAGATAGGGTCGAAGGGCCGTCTAGACTTTTCTGATGGGAGTTCAAATGGAAGTTCAAATATCTTGATGGTGCGGAGTCCCAAACCAGCATGATCGACGTTCACAGTACTCACATTGCAACAGTGTGACAGAAACATAGTTTCTGTTTTCTTTCCTGGAGGATCCGTTCACAAGTTCCATCGTTAACGATCTTTACACCAACTATATTACTCACAATGGATAAATGTATGCCGATGATGTCGGCGACCGGGTTTTTTCAACTCGTCTCGTAAAAATCGTTCGAGTGGCTTTAGTCGTGCAAATTAGATTTGGTACGTAAATTTGAGCATCGATTTTCTGTAATGGTTCTCCATGCTGATCAACTAGGGTGACAATTATTGAACAATAACTTCTGAACGGTTTTGCGTTAGGAGGTTCAAACTGCAAGGCTGGCTTCGGGGAATGATGGGAATTAGTATGTGCATCTACGGTTTGGTTTACCGACGAAGCCCATTTTCATTTGGATGGGTTCACCAACAAGCAAAATTGGCGCATTTGCGCGTAAGAGAATCCGCATTTCGCGATCGAGAAATCTCTTCACCCTCAACGAGTTACTGTGCGGTGTGCAGTGTCCAGTCACTGAATAATCGGCGCTGTACGCCTTGATGGCAGGGTGACCACCAAAGGGTACGCGAAAGTTTTTGAAGATGATTTCATCCCCATTATCCAAAGTGATCCTGATTTCGCAATAATGTGGCTCATGCAAGACGGATCTCGATCTCATGGAAGCAGGTGAGTGATGTCCTGGAGGCGCACTTTGGTGACCGCTTTCTCACTCTGAGGTACCTAGCAACCACTGGCATGAGCCTCGATTGGCCGCCATATTCTCCGGATCTGAACACATGCGACTCCATTTTGTGGGACCACGTTAAAGACAAGGTGTACAGCATAACCGCAAAAACCATTGCTGAGCTGAGAACAGCCATTCAGGAGGTCATCGACAGCATCGACGAACCGACACTTCAGTGGGTCATGCAGAATTTCATTATTCGCTTGTGCCACATCAACGATGACAGTCATATCGAACATTTCAGTACCTAAATCCGCATATCTGTAGTGACTTTTACGTGTTGAATAAAGTGTGTGCACGCCTTAGTTTGTAACTAATTTACGTTTTCTTTCATACAGTTCACTAATTATCACACAGTACACACTTCAGCCGGCGCGCATGAAACGGTCGAGAACTGAGTAAACAAACACGAGCGTACACTGCTCGGGGAGGACACAAACAGCACGTCCGCACTGCTGCCCGGCCAAAGGGTAACTGCCTGAGCTACGCATCCGTTCTGACACACACTATTATTTATAAACGTCGGCTTCCTCGGCCGTTGTCACAGTCAATATAATTTTTCTGCGTTTGTGACCGCATTTTCATACGTGAAACTACCGACGTTTCTGTCACTGTTGCAAGTGACCGTCTTCAGGGTGTTCTTGTTTACTGCTGAATGAGAAAACATTGTTTTTATATCCCAGCAGACTGTTATCTAATTCTGATAGGCTGTTAAAGATGAAGGGAAGAGATGTTAGAAGTTGTTATTGGTGTTTTTATTATTTCTTTTCATTGGTGGAAACCCAGCGTTTTGACTGGTGTTTGCATTACTGCTTGTGACTGTAGGCGAATGGGAAAACAGGCAATAGTGGTGACGTGACGTTTTCCTGATTTCTAGCGCGGCTGAGGCCCGCCAGTACTCTGTATACCTGCGTACCTGCGCGCCTGTGTGTATTGTTTCACGTGCGCTGTCGTCCCCTAACGCTGTTATTTCTGTTTGTTTGACGATGATTATGATGACTGGTTTTTGGGGCGCTCAACTGCGCGGTTATCAGCGCCCGAACAAATTCCCAACCTTTGCTCAGTCCAATCTCGCCATTTTCATGAAAGATGATGAAATGATGAGAACAACACAAACACTCAGTCATCTCGAGGCAGGTGAAAATCCCTGACCCCACCGGGAATCGAACCCGTTACTTGGTGCTCGGGAAGAGAGAACACGTCCGCGGGACCACGAGCTGCGCACACTGTTTATGTTGGCGGGCCGTTGGCTATTTCTACTCCCTCTGTAGTCTTCCTCCTGAAATAAGAGGCTGTTTCGCCAGAACGCGAGCATCACCATAATCAATCTGTTTGTCGCACTCATCCTGGTGTACTGTCACCGCTGACTTGTTATAATGTCTTTAATGTCTTAGTTGGGTATATCTTTCGTTTTAAGATATCCGTGTGTTTATGTCCCCCCCCCCCCCCCCCGTCTTGCCTGTGTACGGTAATCCACATTTGCACTTGATTTCGTAAACCGCAACAGCATGTATTTTGTCAACAGCATATTTCGTTGTGCGAAGAACATCTTTTAACCTGATGCTGCTTCGGAAAATCGGCTTGACGCCTGCTCGGTGGAGGATTTTGCCAACCCGTTCAGTGACACCCTGAAGAAGGTCACTTGCAACAGTGACCGAAACGTCGGTTGTTTTACATATTGACAATGCGGTGAAAAACCCAGAAAATTTGTATTCACTACACATTATTATTGTTAAGGTCTTAGCGAGCACGCAAAATGAGTTCAAGTTGTACGAGATTTTGTTGCACTGGAGAACGAAAGAAATAGCGACTATTTCCACGATAAATGAAGCTACAATATCCAGAAACTAACACTAGTAAACCTGAGAAAGTAAGTGATTTATTTCGTGCAATATAGTGATATAGTGTAATCCAATACTGTGTGAAAAAACTTATAATTTGTGTCAATTAATTTATCTTAAACTAAATTTTGAGTTATAGCTATTTCGAGTGTTATTTATGTACTGACTTCAAATCTTTCCACTTGCATTCCTGCTTTCTTTAATTTATTCTCCAATCCAGTTCGGAATGCTTACCATTGGAAAACCACGATAAAGAATGTTTGCCGTACTTCGAGCAATATTAACGCATTGTAGCACAGCGTGATTACACTGACACTTTCTCATGATTAACAGGAAATGAGTTCTTTTCTTGGGATGCACACTGCGACATCCTTGTTCTGCCGAATGCATAGCCACGAGAGTTCTCAATGTGACCTCAAGGCGCCCAATAGCGTCTGCGATTGTTTACTCGCCAGGAGCCGGAATGATCTGCCTCCTTTTTGTATACACCTTGCCCTCCTCTGTGCTGGAAAGAAAAACGACGTCATCGCCCTGGGATGTGTGAAAATGCAGCAGAGGAAAGTCGGACGTGTTCGACGTTGCTGTCCGTGAAGGCGTGGGGCAATTGACGTCCGCCACAAAGCACTGCCCCTTTTGTCCGATCACCTGCTGGTAACCTGCGGCATGGATTTCATCGGCTCAGCGCTGCCCGCCCGCAGCAGAAATCACTGACGGAAGGACGGCGAGCGCTTCAGAGCAGAGGTTGTCAAACTTCTCGAGGATCTACCAGAGCTGGACGCCTTGGGGTCCGACGCCGCAGTAGCATTCTTCATCCGTCAGATGCTCCAAGCGACTGTCAGAGCAGTCCCGAGACGCCCGCAACAGCCGAAAGATTTCTCCCCACAACTGCTGCCTCACATCACGGAAGCGATCCGAAAGAAGACAGAATATTCCGGAAGTTGCAGGTCAACTGCCAGTCCGACACGAAACGCTGGCAAAATCATACGGGGCACGAGAACAAACCGGTGCCAGAACGCCACAGGCACCGAGACTGGGTGGCCTGGTGGTAAAGCTAAACTCCAATGACGACCACTGCAACTCGGTCAGGACGCCGTCTGTTACCCAGACGAAAAATCCAGCGTGCTGGCAGACACGTTCGCGGCCAATTTCATGCTGATGGACGACATCGTCGACTAGGAAGACGTCCACCGTATGGAGGATGAGCTGCTGACGTTCCTGATAGCCATGGCAGAGGACGACAACATCGACATCACCTCTCAGGAAGAGGTAGCCGCCATTACATGCAGAAGACCAGCAATATCTTTTGTGTATGTTATATGAGCGCATGGTGTCTATTCCTTCGGACATGTGTGGACATTTTCACTCGCTGCCGCTGATTCCGCATAAAGTTCCAATGCAACTGATCCTCTCCTCTCCTCTCCTCTCCTCTCCTCTCCTCTCTTCTCTTCTCTTCTCCTCTCCTCTCCTCTCCTCTCCTCTCCTCTCCTCTCCTCTCCTCTCCTCTCCTCTCCTCTCCTCTCCTCTCCTCTCCTCTCCTCTCCTCTCCTCTCCTCTCCTCTCCTCTCCTCTCCTCTCCTCTCCTCTCCTCTCCTCTCCTGTCCTTTCCTTTCCTTTCCTTTCCTTTCCTTTCCTTTCCTTTCCTTTCCTTCTACCCCCTTCCTTCAGTTTACAGAAATATGTCGGGTTCATCCCTCGATCGGTGGCTTACAAGGCTGCCACACATCAGAGATGTCAGACGCAGAGCTATAGGACTCCTTCGCGTCTTGTACGCTCTGCTTAACCCTCGACCTCTACCTTACAAGCGTCTTCGTCTGTTTTTAGATGTGGCATGTTGCAACGAGTGAAGCTGTAGTATAAATTATTTTTTATTGTACGACCGCTTTTGGTCAGAGGCAATTATTCGTTACATATTTTTGTTGACAGCACACGTTAGATACGTCATAAAAGAAATGTCAAAAAATATATATCTATAAAAAATATTTCGATATTTAGTTTTAAAACCTGCTATTAACAAAAATTTTTATTGGAAAATGGTATCTGATGGAAACCAGTCGTTTAATTAAAAACAAATTGTACAGCAGCTTCACGTGTTACAATATGTCATTGTTAAGATTTATCAAAGCTGATGAACACAATCAACAAAAATTATCTTGTAATCTGTTGTGTGTGGTATGCTGTGAGAGGTAAACGACGAATGACAACTCGAAATCTCAACCCATCTCCCAGTAACCTTCTCCAGATGTTTAATGGTGACACTCTTGTCTGTACCCTCATCCCAGATTTCAGCTGTCATCCGTGTATTTGTCAGAGCCAATCTAACAATAGTACGAGTTCTTCGTTTCGTAGTCCTTCTGCTCTTCTCGCTACACTGTTGTACTGAGTCCTTCTCGTTCCCTCTCCTTTCGCAATAATCGCACTACGTAAAACTGTTTGATCTGCCACGACGACGCTGTACTCCCACGTCCCTCCTCGCGTCAAAATTTCACCCTTCTCACACTCCGAAAGATGGTAATAAGTTGCACGTCTACAAACTCTGGGCATGCTGTGTAGCGATCTCCATCCGAAAAGTTAAAGTAAAGTTAGGCTCCATTAGCGTCTTCTTCCATATAAGCCTTCATTTGGTTTTTATCTGTTTTGGAAATACTGAAAATAAACTTAAATAAGGATAACATTTTAATCAACGTATCCCACAGCCATGGAAATACTGGAGTATAAGTTTGGTAATGTTCGTTAACATGTTGATTTTCAATTTTCCTCTGTGGAATTCGTTATTCGAGGAGTCCAGAGTCGAGCAGAAGTGAGAGCACTGTACGCTGTGAATAAATCTTCTGTAAAACAGCATGGAAACTAAATATTTTCGTACATCGATCTTCGTTTAGAGCACCATCTAATGAATGAATAGCTGCAAGTCTGCAGCATTTGAATCACCCAGTTTCACTGAAAGCAACATATCATGATACAGAGATATCTGTGAGAATGTAATTATATTTACGAAGGTGCGCTGAAAAGTAATGCTCCGAATTTTTGTACTGTTCTCAATATCGTTTGAGATAATGCGTCTTACTCGGTTGACTTAACCGCTTCGCTGATGCAAGTTGCAGTCATCTGTCGCGTGTAAGGTGGCGACGTCTAACTTATCGTATCATAACTGTGTCGGTGCATGAGAGACCCTGAGAATACTGAAATCACGAGATCGTAGGGTGCGTCCGCAGATGGAGCAAACTCTTCTTAAGCACGAGAATGCAACAGCACAACGTTTCACTTTCATCGAATATCGCCCCTTACCACCAACTTGGCCCCATCGAGTTTTCAGCGATTTCCAGACATAAAAAACACCTCCGAGGTGATAAAGCGGTTCAAACAGAGGTGAGATTGTGGCTCCGTCAACAAAGTCAAACATTCTACAGTGCCGCTTTCAACAAGCTGTTCTCTAAATGGGAGAAACGAGTCCATCGGCAGTGGCTATGTTGAGAAATAAAAATATAGGCATGAAGAATATAAGACGTGGAATGTTAATGACGTTTGTTTTAGCTTTAAACGTTTTCAGATAAGAAATTCGAAGGCTTACTTTTCAGCACGCGCTCGTACAACCTAGTAAACGAAACAGTTGCAGACAATGAACGGAGCGATTTTTTTTTTCTGTTAGCATCAGTTACATAGCCATGAATGAAACGTGTTTCATTAACAAATACTTCGAAACACCTACGCTTAACTTTTTGGGAAGGCCATGCTACTTATCAGCAGTTCAACGACATTGTAAAATTAGTCGCAGCCAATCCCATCTCGAGGAAAGAGGAATGTGTGCATGGAACGAAAACGTTTCACAACGTCTTCCTTATTTACCGCGTACTGGATATTAAAAAGCTGTGGGTGTTAATGCACCTTCGAATCAGTATGCAAAGATGCAGGAAGACTTTGATCAAGTGGGGCTCCGGCGGGTTATAAAGTGGTTAAATAATTGAAATTTCGGCTTTTGGTTCAGGTAATGATATGTTTGGAGTACAGCCTACTCACAAAGTTATTGCTGCAGTAAGTTTTCGGATGTCGTTAATAGCACTGGGGCGCAGCGGCCGTTTCTGGTAGCAGCCAATTCCACATCGTTCAGAGCGAACGCGTCTGCGTAGGCGAAGGTAATGGCGGACACCTGTCGTAAAACCGGGACGGGATTGCCAGCCAAACGTGGCCCTATCTCCTATGTACATCACGGCTCTTTTCTCTCAAAGCGGTCGAGAACAGCTGCGTTTCATGTTGGGCAAAATTGCTCCTTGTATTTGGCGTCATTGTCGCTTACTTCTGGAAGTACGAATCCTGTGAAACAAAAATTAGCGTTTAATTTTCCGTCGATGGCATGACGAGGCCAACAGAGATGGAGCATAAGCGTGGATTGGGGAAAGAATGAGGAAACAAATCGCCTGTGTCCTTTTGCCGTAAGCGGTTCAGGGAAAGCACGGGAAACCTCAATCTGGATGGCGGGATGGAAATCTACACCACTTCCTTCCAGGAGGCGAGTCCAGAATGTTGACCACCATGCAACACGCTCCTTACGAATCTTGCGAATGTTATCCTGCCCTTTATTGCAGCTTAGTAACAATTCCAGGAACCATACAGGGTAGCCTCCATTAACCACGTAAGTCACTGTAATACTGTCTGACAAGGATGACTGGAGGCACACGTAATCGGAATCCGAAGTGACCAGGTTGATCTCAGACTCTGAAATTTACAATAATAACACTCAACACTCAATAACCATTCAAATTATCATAAAAATTATTAACATTAAAAAGTCAACAATGCTGATGTGTTTCCAAAAGCCACATACTGTATGATGGTTCTTTATTCGCAGCTACCGGTTTCACGCCAGTATAGACGCATCTTAAGGTTTAGATGGTTTCCGTAATGTAGATAGACAGGACTTTACGTTTTACTTCATTGATTTTTTATACACCTGTTGTCTAACGGATCTTATAATATATCCTCTGGGGTGTTCCGGCCTAGCTCATTGAGCAGTCATGCTTCGTACATTTTGACAAGTCCCTTTGGGTGTACTCAATTTTATTGTGCCGACCCATCATGGTTGTTTGACTCTTAACGCGGATAACTTCCCCAAAGCTGGGGCTCTGTAATTGTCCATTTACATTACAGACGTTGCCTGACACATGTGTCTGAAGTTTCTTTCGATTTTCATTGTGGTTTCCATGTCGCGCGACATCGGATCTTACTTTCCGATTAGCTCTAGAAGCAATAAAGCTTACTAAATTTTATCAAGAAAAAAAGAAGAGAAGAAAATAACAAACAGGATGTGACGGTCGTAAGCCTATAAGTGACTATGAATATGAAGCGAAAATTTTGGTACAAAGCTAGAAAAAAACCTCACGGGACAGAAAAACAGATATGTAGAATATGTATACTTATTTAAGAATACTGATGTATACCATATTAAACCAAATGATTTACAGAAACTGATGAAGAGTGAAGCCACTTTTAACAAGGGTAAGTATGAAAATGTCGAAGGACGCTGCAAGTATGAAGTAGAAAACAGGAAAAAACTATCAGTTGGAACAAGACCACTATTAAAGAAAACGAGTGAATTTAAACGACAATAGGAACATGATAATTATGTTCGTGATGTAGATAAGAAAAATTACGCCTCTTTCAACTTAATGTACTTTTTTTAATCAAACATATTATGTTTAGTCATACTAGGCATGATGGGTGGTTTTCGTTTTGTTATTCTTCTCATGTACCCACTGGTTCTTCTGCACGCACTAGATGTACACAGCACAAGTTTCTAATTACTATTCGGTCACCTGTGCTGTGTGCGTCTAGTTCGTGCAGAATAACCAATTGATGCATGAAAAGAATAACAAAACGAAAATCACTGATCATGCCTAATACGAATAGACGAAATATGTTTAGTTAAAAATAATAATCAGTTTCCAAAGGCGTAATTTTTCTTTTTGTATTACAAAAAATCTTAAGAATAATAGCTGCAAATATTAACAATAGGAACATGATTAATGCGCAGAATTAAATAAAACTATCTATGATAAAGAAGCGAGAAAGTCGAAAGAAAATTTAACAAGGCAAATGATTGAAAACAAAACCGGAACTTATCTGGCTAGAGATTACTTTCCATTTTTTGGGATGGCAAATGAGACAGCAACTCAAAACAGAGGAAATTTAGAATATATTAGAAAATTCCTTCAAATATCTGCATAGTTCAAAAACAGGAAAGCAGAAAATACAGAATGTAGCTAATGAAATTTCGAAAATAATGGCGGATAATCTACAGAGGCAGTAGAGGTATAATCTGAAATCGTCTCCAATGGCATTTAATAACGTTGGGCGAGAAGCAACAGATTATAATGTTTTGGAGATCATATACAGCGGTGACAATTTCTTTGTTTAAGACAAGCACTAAAATTTCCAATCACTATATTGGTCAAACGTGATTTTCAGAGGTAAAATAATAAGTTACAGTCCACAATTTGTTTGTATGTATGTATGTATCAATAATTATTATTATTATTATTATTATTATTATTATTATTGCTATTATTATTACTATACAGTATACTGCCTATTGGCAGGTCTCTGTCCTCGCGCGGACAATTTCTGACGTCAATATTACCTGTCTTGAGATTCCTCTATCAGCCTTCTATATCTCCTTCCGTCTTTCGTGTTATCCAGATGTTGAATTCGTCTTCTTCCTCGTTCTGTAATTTCTTTGCACTTTCCTTCGATGACGGTATGTATGAGCCCCTCGTGCCTAAGTTTATGTGAGAGCCAGTTGGCCTTTCTCTCCTACTCTTCTCAGTACATAGTTCTGTGTCACCCAATCTGTTCACTTGTTTGTTTGTGCAGTGGGCATAATTTGTCAACAAGCATTCCAAGTACTTGAACTGCATCACATTCTCCAGTTCCTGATTGTTGACAGTTATACTAAAAGTTTTCTCAGGTTTCGATATACGCATCACTTCTGATTTCTTTGAATATAAAGACGAAGTGTCAAAGTAACTCTGAAAATAAATTGTAGATATCGGCTGTAAACAGTGGTAATGAACAAGCTGGTTGTTTCGAGAAACTGCACAGTGAAGTTTCAGTGAAACGTCATAAACAAGATAGTGCAGGTATATGCAAGGTGATTCTTTATTTTTCAGATAAATCGTTATTTTAAAATATTTTTACAGCAATGATTAATTTTTCAAATGATAATCCTGCCCTCAATTTTATTGCTAAAAATTTATCAACGGATACTTAGCACTGTTTACTTGCTGGACGAATTAAATCAATATACTGTTTCCTGTTTTGATTGTATGATTTGTATTAACTAATTCTGCAATAATAAAGTACAATAACTTCAACAATTAATTTATGATTGAACACAATAATAAATAAGTTTTGGCAGGTAAATAACCTCAGCACATAAACAATGTTACATTGTCACGTAAATTCATGTAAACAGCGATAAGGAACACGAATTGATGTTGTTTACATGCTTTATATGTGGTACCTTAATGTGTACACGCATCTATTGTTTTTTCTCTCTTCCCACAAACAAGTCACCCACTTTACTAGCTGATGTTTTCTGCATGGAAGTAACTGTATCACTAAGTGGACAGTCCCTACCAGTACAGACTAAACGTTTTGGGTCCATGGGTCCACGCTTCAACACTTGACATGCATCCCAGGGAAATATAAGCACTAATGGTTTGCTCTTACCACACGAACCTGGAGGCACTACCCAACCGAAAAACGTATGACATGTAAAAGCTATAATAATTAGTCTGTAAATGACGTAAATATTGACGTAATGTTTTTCGGTACACCATCCTCAGCCACCAATAGAAATATCTGTACTTATATCCGTTACACCCTGTAGTCGTATTTACCTGATAAACGACAACTTTTGAAGCACATCTGCTCTCAGAAACATATTTAGTATTTTTATCTGAGTCGTAGTTACCGACATCATCCTCAGATTCGTAAAAATCGTCCCTGATAACATTCTCCTACCATGAACACCGCACGCGTTACTACCATTGTCAGACATGTTTTGCACCTATCACTGTTAACACGCACTTATACTCACAAATCTGCCGGTACGGAGAGTCAGAAATGGGAGATAGAGCTGTAATTTCTCGGTCTGTCGTGGAAGACTCAGCTAATATGAATAGACCATATCACTTATCATGTCTTACATGCAAAACTCTATTTCTTGTGAACTTTCCCTTACCACAGTTTACAGCCGACTTCGTCGATTACACGACTGAAACATTCTACAATCAACACATCGGGAAGATAATAGTACAAACTGACAATGAAGTTATAGAACTGTTAAAATGTTTGTGAATGTAGGGAACCTGGCAACAATGACTCAATGAACAGAAAGTTGCGGGGTTGTGATATGCACGTTAAATGCGACAGCAATTTTAATGAAAGAGGATTTCTCAGCGAGCAATAGAGAGATGCATCTTGATAACCGACGAGAGGGGCAGGAATATATACAGGTTGGCAATTATTGTACTATAAGAAATAAAATCGTCATAACTTCAAACGGTTTGCGTTAGGACGTTTAAACTGTATGGTTGGCCGCGGGGCATGATGGAAATTATACGGTTTGGCTTAGCGACGAAGCCCATTTTAATTTGGATACGTTAGTCATCTGCAAAATTGGCTCATTGGGAGACTGAGAATCCGCATTTCGCGATCGAGAAGTCTGTTCACTCTCAACGGGTGACTGTGTGGTGTGAAATGGCCAGTCACGGAATAATAATCGGTGCGATATTCCTTGATTGCACAGAACGGTACTTGAAGCTTTTGGAAGGTTATTTCATCCCCCTGATCCAAAGTGACCCTGATTTCGATAAGGTGTGGCTCATTCTATATGGAGCTCGACTCCGTCGGAGCAGGAGGGTGTGTGATGTCCTGCAGGAGCACTTTAGGGACCGCATTCGGGTTCTGGGGTACCCGGGACCACTGGCATCGGCCTCGATTGTCCACAACATTCTCCTGATCTGAAGACATGTGACTCCTTTTTGTGGGGCAAGGTGTGCAGCAATAACACCAAAATCATTGCTGAGCTCAGAACAGCCATTCAGGAGGTCATCGACAGCAACGATGTTCCGACACTTCAGTGGGTCATGCAGAATTGCGCTATTCGTCTGCGGCAAATAGCAAGAATATTGAACATAACCTAAATCCGAATATCTGTAGTGATGTTCACATGCCGAATAAAGTGTGTGCATGCCGTAGTTCGTAACTAAATTACATTTTTTCATATACGAGGGCAGTTCAATAAGTAATGCAACACATTTTTTTTCTGAAACAGGGGTTGTTTTATTCAGCATTGAAATACACCAGGTTATTCCCCAATCTTTTAGCTACACAACACTATTTTTCAACGTAATCTCCATTCAATGCTACGGCCTTACGCCACCTTGAAATGAGGGCCTGTATGCCTGCACGGTACCATTCCACTGGGCGATGTCCGAGCCAACGTCGTACTGCATCAATAACTTCTTCATCATCCGCGTAGTGCCTCCAACGGATTGCGTCCTTCATTGGGCCAAACATATGGAAATCCGACGGTGCGAGATCGGGGCTGTAGGGTGCATGAGGAAGAACAGTCCACTGAAGTTTTGTGAGCTCCTCTCGGGTGCGAAGACTTGTGTGAGTTCTTGCGATGTCATGAAGAAGGAGAAGTTCGTTCAGATTTTTGTGCCTACGAACACGCTGAAGTCGTTTCTTCAATTTCTGAAGAGTAGCACAATACACTTCAGAGTTAATCGTTTGACCATGGGGAAGGACATCGAACAGAATAACCCCTTCAGCGTCCCAGAAGACTGTAGCCATGACTTTACCGGCTGAGGGTAAGGCTTTAAACTTTTTCTTGGTAGGGGAGTGGGTGTGGCGCCACTCCATTGATTGCCGTTTTGTTTCAGGTTCGAAGTGATGAACCCATGTTTCATCGCCTGTAACAATCTTTGACAAGAAATTGTCACCCTCAGCCACATGACGAGCAAGCAATTCCGCACAGATGGTTCTCCTTTGCTCTTTATGGTGTTCGGTTAGACAACGAGGGACCCAGCGGGAACAAACATTTGAATATCCCAACTGGTGAACAATTGTGACAGCACTACCAACAGAGATGTCAAGTTGAGCACTGAGTTGTTTGATGGTGATCCGTCGATCATCTCGAACGAGTGTGTTCGCACACTCCGCCATTGCAGGAGTCACAGCTGTGCACGGCCGGCCCGCACGCGGGAGATCAGACAGTCTTGCTTGACCTTGCGGCGATGATGACACACGCTTTGCCCAACGACTCACCGTGCTTTTGTCCACTGCCAGATCACCGTAGACATTCTGCAAGCGCCTATGAATATCTGAGATGCCCTGGTTTTCCGCCAAAAGAAACTCGATCACTGCCCGTTGTTTGCAACGCACATCCGTTACAGACGCTATTTTAACAGCTCCGTACAGCGCTGCCACCTGTCGGAAGTCAATGAAACTATACGAGACGAAGCGGGAATGTTTGAAAATATTCCACAAGAAATTTCCGGTTTTTTCAACCAAAATTGACCGAGAAAAAAGATGTGTTGCATTACTTATTGAACTGCCCTCGTAGTTCAATTATTGTCACGCCGTACAAATGTACCAGGGAACACGCTGTGACCCAATGAGAATGACATTTACGACGTATGCAGACGTGAGATAACGGAAGGTATGTAAGTAGATGTCGAAGGTGTATCGGAATAAGGTGTACCTGATAACGCGTGTAAATAACGGAAATTTTATTTGCGCTGCACCTCGCTCTTGGAGTGGTGCTAAAATTTAAAGTGCGCATTACGCATACGAGACCATTCGCTGGCATTCATTGTAAAATGTGAGAACCAGAATGCGAGAGCAGAGATCGAAGATTATCTACAGAAGGTTGTGGGAAATTGCATTTCGCTGGACGTCGCAAAAAAAGGGAAGGACCCGAGAATATACGAGGCCAGTAATTCGTAGGCAGAACATGTCAGTAGTGGTGTTCGCCTGCTGTAAACTGTTGGCGAGTGGGTGGCTCGTTAAATGAGGGGAAAAAAGTCGCCAAACGTCAGACGAGTCCAGAAGTCGCTCTCCAGGGGGAAGGCGCTCCAGCTGGACGAGCCATTATCGTACAAAAGCTCCAGCGCCCGGTGGTCTGGGGCTTAAGGGCTCTCGAGGAACATCCGTTGCCCGTTTCGTGTAGCGCTGTCAAGAGGGTACAGTACGGTAGAGGAAGTGGATACAGAATTATCCTCTCCCTTCATTTTTAAATGACGTCAGCGGTGCGAGGGGTCAGAAATATAAGCGTTCCTCCGACGACGCTGAACTGAGTAGTTTGGGGCTTCGTTGTAGTGTTGGGAGTTAATTTTCGACGCTGAGCACGTCTGTAGAATAGCTTGGACGGAAAATGTATGACTGGAGTTTGACGTCCTGCCGCTGACAAGGTCATCATAAACTGAATACAACTTCGAACTGTGGAAGAATGGGAACGGAAATGTGACGTGTTCTTTTTGAAGGAACCATCCCAGCCTTCGTCTCAAGAGATTTAGCGAAACCACGGGAACCCTGAATCTGGATGGATAGTCCTGCATACGAGTCCCCTGAGTTAATCACAATGCCATCACTCTGCTGGTACCATGAACTGCATTGACATTTACTGGACTGTCTAGGAATATGGTTCACGCTGGGCATAGTTTCAGCCACCATTAAAACAAGTTATGTACATTTAAATTTTTGAGGAGTTTTCTTCCTTATTTTCTCCTTTCTGTAGTCGAAAACCTAGCGAAGTGGAATAGTTGTTACATTACGGACCTGTAATCGGGCCAAAGCGGTTCAGTTCTCGTCGTACATAATTCGGTTTGTTTTCTTTCAAGAAGGCCTTGGCCATTTTTTACACATATCCTTGCTTTATTCGAATTTATACTGGCCTCAAAGTCGTCGGCACATTACAGAATGACAGTTTTTCCGATGCGTACGACCTCTTGGAACAAACTGGTAAGTGAAAAGAAGAGCAAAGGGTATTTAAGAGTTATGTTTGAAATCCTTACTGGCAGAGCATGAGTTCACATGGGTGAAGGAGGAGTCAGAAACCTGACGTGGCCTCGCGTAATCTTCTCTTCCTAAATAGTGATGACGATCTCTAAGACAAAACGTAAATCAGCGTGAACGGACGCTGTTGCAGAATTTTACTTCAGTATGTTTTCATCTAGCTCAATAAACTGGATTGGTGTTATTAGTATTTAAAAACCTATCATAAAAGAGTCCCAAATTTTATATGAGATATGGTACGCAAACAGTAAGCGTGGCATTTAGATTTTTGTATACTGTGCATTTCTTTATATGAAGGATGTATAACGTTTTGTTTTATAGTAAACCCGTTCTTAGAGACAATGCCACGCATATAAACAATTTCAAGCTCAACTTAAACAATAGTGCAACTGCCGCATCACAATGCTCAGTTAGTTTCTTTTCTATGTACTGCCTGTTTAATGGAGACTTGGATTACAACCGAAGCCGAATACGCAGCCATACTACATGGTTTAGAACTTGTCGATGCAATGTGAAACATCAAGTCAGTAGATAAGCTAGTGTTAACGTATGATGCGTCATTGATATCAATTCTCGCCCCCTACAGTTGTGGTATAATAGCATTGACTTCGATATATTATTATACAGATAATCTTGGCACCTCTAGAGTATCTCTCTTTCGGCTAGCGACGCCCTACACCTATCTTTTATCTGTGGATCAGAAACCGAATGTAGTGAAAAGACTGATTAGTAATTTTTTGTACGTCCATCATTTTGAATGGAGGTCTTGGAGATCAAGCGTTCACTATTATAAGAAAATGAAACGTCTACACCCGTCCTTACGATCTTATTTATTGTGTAACTAGCACTTTCGGCGGTTCAGTGCGCCATCTTCAGGGCTTAGTTGATGCTGTAGGGGCTATCACGATCCACATATACGCTGCAACAGTGGCCAACATAACTGGTTTACGCAGACTATCTGTAACTGTGACGTCAGCACTCCAGACATCATTAGTAATTATTTTTCGTAAAGTTCACATGCTTTTCCCTATGTATTAAGAGCTAGCTGTCAGTCTTTGAAACAGATCGATATTTCCCCTAGAGGCTACTAATACCTTTTAGCAGTAAACTGAGACGGACTACAAATTCAATGGCCGGCCGCAGTGGTCTAGCGGTTCAGGCGCTCAGTCCGGAACCGCGCGACTGCTACGGTCGCAGGTTCGAATCTTGCCTCGGCCATGGATGTGTGTGATGTCCTTAGGTTAGTTAGGTTTAAGTAGTTCTAAGTTCTAGGGGACTGATGACCACAGAAGTTAAGTCCCATAGTGTTCAGAGCCATTTGAACCATTTTTGAACAAATTCAATGACCCAGGTTTCAATCCCTAACTGATATTATACTTTCCCGCCATGTAGAGTTCCTACTGCTTCTGATAACGTAAATTGTGTTTCGGAAACCAGAATACGCAACAGGGTGTCCACAGAGTCTGGGTACATACGGAATTCTAATGAATTCTAACAAATATTTTATATTCTATAAATATTAATAAATAAATAAATAACAATAAGGTAAATTCAAATAATTTTAATACATTTTGTTTCTTTCAAGACTGGATGATGACAGTGTTTACAGAAGTACGAGTGGAGCTGATACACTTAAGTGGGCGAGAAGGATAGTCGTATCGCAAAACTGCCGAAGACTTTAACCTTCGCCTCCCTCATCGTCAACCTGCTTGTCGGGAAATTAACCACCGAGTTTAAAGAAACAGACATTGTGATGGACAGACCACGTACCGGACCACCAAAGACTTCAGACGAAACGAAAGAAGCTGTCTTGGCTGACGTGTATGCTAGCCCTGAGAAATCGCTTGGTCGGACATAAATGAAACTGGATGCTTTAAGGTCAACCATCCACAAAATCAAGGCGGAGAGGTTTCAGCCGTACAAGTTACAGATATTGCATCAATTACATGAAGATGACCTCGACAGACACATGTAGATGTGTGAATAGTTTGCTCAGAAGTTAGATGAAAATATAAATTTTGTCTTGTTCAGTGATGAAGCTGTGTTTTATGTCAATGATGAAGTGAACAGACAAAATCATCGACACTTGTCTCAAGGCACTCCACATTGGATGAGTCCATCCAAACAGCAACGCAGCCAATACATGATGTGCTAGGACCTTTCTCCTTTGGTGAACATGTAAAGGGTGTGATTTATCTGAATGTGCTGAGAGGCAAATTGATGCCTCAAATTAAGCGTACGGGTGAGGGACTTCCACACTGATTTCAGCAGGATAGGGCCCTTGCCCATTTTGCTGCAGGTTTGAGAGATTCGGAGAAGAGGTCATGTGAGTGGTCTCCTTTTTCGCCAGACTTTCCTCCTTTTGATTTAGTTTCTGGGGTACGCTGAAAGAGAAAGTTTACTCCTTGAGATTACAAATTTAAACCACACGACAGGACGCATTACCAGTCAGTGTGCTAAAATAGACGACAATTTAGATCTATTCCATCGAGTTCACCTTAATCTTGCAAAGCGCGTCAAGTTATACATTGAAAAGCGCGGTGGTCATGTTGAAAAAATGGTTTATTAACACTGAAGTGACTAAAATGTGCTTCATTATTATTTATTAAAATTCCCCATGTACCCAGACTTTATGGACACCCTGTATGAATTGCTTTGTAATTGTACGAGAGAAGGAAAGTTTCTACTCACCAACTTTCCTTCTCTCGTATTGTTACATTCCATCCTGGATTTTCCATTGTTTGCTTTTTAACTGCGTGGATAATCAGGGACGTATAATATTAAACAGGACTACGGGTAGTACAATGCTATCAAACCAACATTTTACTTTCACACAAGTAACGGGGTCTACAGTTGCAACTAATTCTGGTGTCATTGATGAGCAAATCGTACAAAATTATCTCATCTTCCTCGAGGCAACACAATTATACCGTGTGTAACACCACCTGCAGCCCATATAACGGTCTCAGACCGAGGGAGAAGTAATTCCAGAAGTTTAATCGAGATTATGAAGCTGAAGCCACTCACTGATGACTTTGTCTTAGAGCTACCAAATTGCGGGGATGTTCAATGCTGGGTTTCACCATCAGAACCAAATAGTTTTAGACATTTTTTTCTTGGACTGAGTTACGTTGATTTAGCAGACCAGTCGAAGTGCGATAAGCGGCCCCTAGATTGTCAACAAAATTGTGCAGTATTTCATATTGCGCTATATTAATGATCTGTAGATAAAATCGAAGGTGCAAAATATTATGCAATGTATTGACGGATCTACTGAAATTAGATTTTACTCAGCAAACTGTTTGGATTCTGTACTCTCTGGCCAATATTGTACGCCTTTGTCAGATCAGTTCCGTGTGCTAAATGTTTATTCTGCTCTATTTGTTGTGTTGTGATGTGGAAATAGGTTCGAAATCAGCGAAATGGACTTTCATTTGAGAATCATTGAGATTATTTCGGAGTTTGAAAAGCTTCATGGTCTGTTAAATGAACCGCACAAGTAATCGTCAAAAAGAAACGGAGAATTCGGCCAGTTTTTGTCGAAACGTAGAGAAATGTGCAGAGATGCAGACTAGCTTCAGCTAGTAAAGAAAGAGTATCCACTGCGAACAAATTGCAGGAAATAGCTGAAAAGAATTACATCGAAAAGAGGAGCTGTTGCTGATGAGCTATCGGAGCCAGCACTTTTGTGATCTTGAACTTTTACCAAGGGCAAGAAATTTTGTACCACAATTTAAGAAAAATTGAGAGTACTCCTCGTTTTTAAAATTATATCTAAATAAATAAATATTAAGCAGATATCATCACAATTACAGGAGCAACCATTTGTGAAAGTACGTTTAATGAGCGAGCATCCATCCTCAGAAAGTTCCGATAGTCATTGGGTTCCCTTACCCTCTAGCTTCATCTCTCTCCGCTACCTTACGTGAGTGCAAAGCTCCTGAAGAGCCAAATAACTGCTGGTGTCCGTTTGCGTCACATAGATGAGTCCGAGATTTGACAATAATTTTGCTCAATATCGATTAATTTTTTGGCACCAACCGTCTACGTACTGCACAATATTTCAGTCAAATATTATTGTATGCCTATGGCCTGCTACAGGGTTCCTCGGTGTTTATCCAACAAATAACGTAAGCGTGCAACTCTCTGAACATGTCTGTTGTCATCTTTCCAAACGAGAAAATCCACAGCAAACTCATTATGGAGGTCCAGGAGATTTGCCGTTGTCAGAAATGGTCTCCTGCCAGGTACCCGACTCCATATATTCATTGCATTCAGTTCCTCTTTACAGTGTTCGCTTGGAAACGTCTTGAGAAGGACCTGCAACTACTGGTAGCTTTTAATGTCGAGCTTGAAACCCATAGAACTGACAACATGTGACGCGTCTGCGGCCCCTGTTATTACGTCGTGTTACCTGGCTACCTGTGGTAGATCATTCATTGTACGCACGTAGCACAGCCCGCGTTGATACACTAACAATACCGGGAAAACTAGTTCACGGTGTGGTCATGAGCATAACCAAACGCGATAACTGCCACTCTCTCCCGTCTCTGTTTTACTGCTCTGATGTAGTACAACCCGCTTACACACACACACACACACACACACACACACAGACACACAGACAGACAAACACACACAAAACTTCACTGTCATAGCTTACGTCAGTGGTGGACGCTCTTGTGACGGTTTCGGGTAAGTTCTGTATCATAAGTTCTATATCGTAAGTTCTACATCGTCTGCTGCGCTCCAAACCGACCAGGGTGTTCCTTTTAGGAGCGACTTGGGTATATCTGTTGAACCACTCTTTGACTGCTGCGAGCAAAAAATCCTTTTGTGCTCGCAAAAGAGCTTTGCAGTGTAAAGCTCAACGTCAAGAAGTGCTCACTACAGGTGCAGCCACTTAGCGTTGTAGTTAAAACATCGTACTACAGTCGTCAATATTGAGTCCTTACTACCTCTTCAGTAATTATTTGGTAATTTGTGATAAGGTCTTATGAGACCACACTGCTGAGGTCATCAGTCCCTAAGCTTACACTCTACTTAATCTAACTTAAACTATCTTACGCTAAGGGCAATACACACACCCATGCCCGAGGGAGGACTCGAACCTCCGACGGGGGGAACCGCGCGAACGGTGTAAGGCGCCCCAGACCGCTTGGCTACCCCGCGCGGCTCTCGTCAGTATATCAGTGACCTGTCGTCAGTTACATTACAAGACGCCAATGTTTTTTGTACACAATTATTACGAATTAAGTAGAAAGGTTTTCGTGGATATGCCACATCGAGTTGCTGCAGTACGCCAAGCAAAAGGAGCTTCGACGCAATATTAGCAGAGATTTTACGAATTCTGTCACCTTAGTATGATGTTCTCACAGATACTTTGCCAATACCATGGCATATCAGAGAGAACCGTGGAATTTAACACATTGCCTGCCAGCCACGTAAACCTTACCGCTCCTTAGAACGGCATCCATTTTTATGTTTTTCAGTATTTTTTAATGAAACTAGCTAACAATGAAGACCGATACATCCCGTCAACAAACGTGATTTCGTATTTGAAAGCGGGAGGAATCGCACCCCAGCACATAACAGGATCGACGGTCCACCGAAACCTTCACGTCCCGTCAGTTGACGGGACTGACTGTCAGAGTCTTAATATTTCGTTAGAGAGAGAGTGCATGAACTCATTTCGAGGAGATGTAAGAAATAATCGACCCTAAACTGAAGAACGAAATACAGTGGAATTATACGGCCCAGAAGAATGCAGCCCAGAAGAATCACGGAAAGCCTAAATCAGACTCTGCTGAAAGGAGATTTGGGCCGAATATGAATGCAGTGTTGTAACAAATTTACTAACTAGTTTGCTTTCGTGAAGGGAGAAGTCTGAACACAATTTTCTGCACTGTGCGTCAATCCAGAGGAGCTGTGTAGCCGATGGTACAACTGCCCAGGAAACCAAAACTCGATATAAATCACAGATTTTCCGCCGGTCACAGAGCGGAGTGAGAGTTGTAGCAACAATCTTCACCTGAAACTGTGTCAGAACGTCGCATTCTCTTTGGGAAGGAACACCTAGGAGCAAGTCACCTCAAAAGTGACATGTATGAGTGTCCTTCTACGTCAAATTTTCATGACTGATTTTTAAAAGTTCTGTGTAGTTATACTGCTGTCTTCTGCCTAAGGTGCCTTCGGCAGTAAGTTGTCGTTCGATTGAACATGTGATGCTACTCCCTCCCCAGTTCGTATTAAGAATGTGAGAAATAGCGAAAATAATTTCTGTCTCGTGTTCTATTAGTCTAGAAGTCCTGTAGACTATCTAAAATGGTGCATTTGTGGTAGGGTTAAACGTAGAGCTGCAGAGCTGCAGTGGCAACGAGAAACCTGGGCCACGGCGGCGCCTGTTGAGGATGCGTAGCATGCGGGCCGCCACGGCTCGAACACCTGCTCCAGGCGCCAGCAATGTTGGCGCCCTCTGCTGACGTCACGGAGACACGGCGAAACAGTTATTCTAAACGAGGCGGTGAATGTAGTCTCAAGTGTAGTGTGAATACGCATTCAAGTCCCTTATCGAAAATTGTTTAGGGGACGTGCAGGCTTTTTCGAAATTATAACTGTTTCTGAAGGCTGTATAGGTACATTATTCACACTAAACCGTACTACGATACATTACGAAACTGAATAGTAAAATAGTGTCATAATAACATACGTTAGTTGCATTTTTATATCTTTTCCATACCTTACACTTTGGTCGTTCAGAGTTTTGGAGAGCTGTATCGAACATGAAGCCTCGACTTGTAAGAGGAAAATTTTTCGTATAAAACAAAAACTGAGCCGTAAATGTTTATTAACTTTAAATCAAAGTACACTGACGTGTCAGAAGTCATGGGATAGCGATATGCTTAAATACAAATGGTGGTAGTTTGCGTACACAGGGTATAACAGGGCGTTCGCGGAGCTGTCATTTATACTCAGGTGATTCATGGGAAGAGATTTCCACCGTGGTTATGGCCATACGACGGGAATTAACAGATTCTGAACGCGTAATGGTAGTTGGAGCTAGTACTGCTGGTTGGAGCTATTCGCATGGGACATTCCATATCGGAAGTTATTAGCGAACTCGATATTCCGAGATAGGCAGTGTCAAGAGCGTACAGAGAATACCAAATTTCAGGCATTACCACTCGTCACGGACAACGTAGTGGCCGACGGCCTTCACTTAAATACCGAGACAAGGGCTTTCGCGCAGAGTAGTCACTGCTAGCAGACAAGCAACGTTTTGTTAAATAACCACAGAAACAAATGTGGGACCAATGATAAACGTTTCCGTTAGGACGGTGCGACGAAATGCGGCATTAATAGACTATGACAGCAGACGAAAGAGCCGGTTGCCTTTGGTAACAGCATGACTTCGCCTGCGGCCCCTGTCCTGGGCTCCGAAGCACGTCGATTAAACCCTACATGAGTCCGTATTTCAGTTGACGAGAGCTGATGGTATGATTCGAGTGTGGCGCACACGTTTTAATTTCACAGAATGGGCATATGATTAGTGAAACTGAACAGTTCAAATTTCTAGGTGTTCAGATAGATAGTAAGATGTCGTGGAAAGCCTACGTTCAGGATCTTGTTCAGAGACTTAATGCTGCCATTTTTACTATTCGAACGATATCTGAAGTGAGTGATCGTTCGACACGAAAATTAGTCTACTTTGCTTATTTTCATTCGCTTATATCGTATGGTATTATATTTTGGGGTAACTCTTCCCATTCTAAGAGAATATTTTTGGTTGAGAAACGGGCGGTTCGGGCAACAAGTGGTGTAAGTTCACGACCCTCTTGTCGACTCCTGTTCATGAGTCTGGGCAATTTGACATTGGCCTCTCAATATAAATATTCCTTACTGTCATTTCTTGTTAACAGCATCAGCTTATTCCCAAGAAGCAGCTTTCACTTAGTTAACACTCGACAGAAATCAAACCTGTATTTGGATCGGACTTCTTAATTCTTGTGCAGAAAGGTGTGCAGTATACTGCTGCATCTGTTTTCAAGAAGGTACCACAAGAATTTAAAAATCTTTCAAATCTAAACTGAAAGGTTTCCTCATGGATCAGTCATTCAATTCTGTCGAGGAGTTCCTTGAAAAATTAAGCTCGTTCTTGTTGTATTGTTGATGGCGTTTACTTAAACTTATGGACTGACTTTTTTCAGGTTCAAAAATATTTATTTTTGTCTGTTATTACTTTTATGTTGTAATTTCATGTACTGACACGTTCCATGACCTTGGAGATCTGCTCCTCAGTTTGGTCCTTCGGAACTTGACGTGTAAATAAAGTAAATAAAGCCCATGAAGCCATGGACCGCGATTATCAACAAAGCACTACGCAAGCTGGTGGTCGCTCCATAACGATGTCTGATGGGTTCACATGGATTGGAGCGGGTCCTGTGGTCAAACTGAACCTATCATTGACTGGAAATGCTTGCAGACCATTTGCAGCCATTCATGTTCTTCATGATCCCAAACAACGATATCATGTCACTGGGCCATAATTATTCGAGATTGGTTTGAAGAACATTCTGGACAGTTGTAGCAAATGATTTGGTCACTCAAATAGCCCGACATGAGTCCCATAGAAAGTTTATGGGACATAATTAAGAGGTCAGTTCGTGCGCCGACTCAACATTCGCAATTGCTCAATATTCCTACAGGGGACGTCCAACAACTTTTTGAGTCCACGCCAGCCGAGTTGTTACATTACGCCGGGAAAAAGGAGATCCGAGAGGACATTAGGAGGTATCCCATGAGTTCTGTCAGCTCAGTGTAAATGCAAGTTATACACCTTAGCACTAAGTTCCTACGTCAGAAGAAAGTTGACTCAAATTAATAAAAATTCATAGTAAAAGTATTAACTTAAAGTTCTGAATAGATTAGGCCTAAATCTGAATATTAATTTGAACTTGAGCGAAACATTTATCACAGGTATAGTAAACACTGTTCAGCTCCATATGGGCACAATTCTCATGGGCCCAACCCACACAAATGTGGTGCTCACTTCAGTCGTCTTCAAATGTTTCATTGATGTTGCATTTGCTGTTCATCACTGAATGTGTTCGGAAAAAAAACTTACTCTTTTCTAAAACCGTTTCATGACCGCCTCTTTGTTTTCCCGTGAATGTGGTAATGAGGTGATTGTCATTTCAAAACGTCTAGCTTTTTAAGCGGCGTTTCATGTAATTTCAACAATATAGAGAATTTTATAAGTTGTATCTAAAGATAGAATAAAAATGAACTCTTACTTAACTGCAAAGAAAGTGCAACAACCTAATATTAACTTCGTGCACAGAAAATATCACTAGAAACAGATAATATGTTGTCTCTCCAGGAATCACTGTTGTTGTAGTTCACACTACACAGACGCTTTGGGTACTCCCACTAGCACTAGAGTTTAGAAACAGCTCTTCTCGGATGCAATTCACTGTCCTAAACGACTCTCCCCTCCCCTCTGCCATTGATTTTCACTGGGTTACAAAGCAGTCAAAAAAATGGTTCAAATGGCTCGGAGCACTATGGGACTCAACATCTTAGGTCATAAGTCCCCTAGAACTTAGAACTACTTAAACCTAACTAACCTAAGGACATCACACACACCCATGCCCGAGGCAGGATTCGAACCTGCGACCGTAGCAGTCCCGCGGTTCCGGACTGCAGCGCCAGAACCGCTAGACCACCGCGGCCGGCGTACAAAGCAGTCACAAAACCATTTTTAACCTTCAGTAACTGGTCGACATAATCGCCCTGGAACCGTTTACTCGTTTCAAAAAGCCTACACCATTATTTTCCGAATGTTTCTTTAGAAGTCTGTTTCATCAGGAGAATCGTTGTTGGAATAGCGACACGACTGGAGAAAGTGCGACCGCGGAGAGCATCTTTCATAGTTAAAAAAGCCAAAAATTGCTATAAGTCAGGCAGGCAAGTAAAATGACAAACCACTTCAAAGTTATTTTCACGAAGCGCTGATCAATTGTCTTGGCGAAAGATCACACGTGAAGCCTTTTCCGGTCGTTTTTCCCGCAACACAAAGTAGGGTTTCTTCCATGGAACATCTTGGTAGCTGCACTTGTCACCATAACGACCTCTAGTGATCCTCCAAAACAACTTTCTCCACTCGCATGACCGTGTTGTTAGACCAGCTGGTGAAATGCCGAGATCGTTTTGGTCCGTTGTCTCATCAAATTGGACCTTCTTTTAACTGCTAACTCATCCACTCGTTCACCACTCTCCAGTATGACACGTCTCACT
Source organism: Schistocerca cancellata (assembly GCF_023864275.1). Classification (NCBI taxonomy): domain Eukaryota; kingdom Metazoa; phylum Arthropoda; class Insecta; order Orthoptera; family Acrididae; genus Schistocerca; species Schistocerca cancellata. Next base: position 219,384,833 of record NC_064634.1, read on the forward strand.
CACTGGCGGTGAGTTTCTATGAACGTTGCACAGCACAAGTGGCGAAAACGTATGATTACTCGCTCTTCTTGCGTCTAAAACACTCCTCCCTCTAGGGGTACGGGCGTTCGGTGTTGCCATGTGTGCCACACGTGTAAGGAGTGTATTTGAAGCCAACTCGAATATTCCTATATGCTCCTAGTCCTGAGAAAGGGAACTGGAGACTTTAAAACTTGCGCACCTCTTACTAATCCGAGTAAAACGTAGTGCTGGTTCCATAAGCAATATTAAGCACCAGGATGTTGCTCACAGTTCTAAGACTTATGTACTTCTGCTGACAGAACTTATACAAACTTATGACAAAATAAAAATTGATTTTCGGAATATATCTTTCACTCTGCAGCCAAGAATGCGCTGCTGCGAAGCATACTGGCAGATTCAAATTGATTGCCGTAGCGTGACCCAGCAAAACTATGAGGTTGGGTCGTTCGTCGTGCCTCGATAGGTCAAATGGTAAGAATACTTACTGCAGATAGCAAGCTCCGGGTTCCACTCCCGGTCCAGCTCACAGTTTCGATTTTCCAGAATGTTCCAAGAAATTCAATTATTCTTTTATTTTTAATTACGCTGCGAGGTGTCACAGTTGTTGAGGTACCGGACTCACGTTCGGGAGGATCGGGGTTTCACATTCCCTTCGAACCCGAGGTGTCACAGTTGTTAAGGGGAGTTAGAACGCCCTATCCCGACAATGTTAAATTTAGTGACTTGGCTTCCCTGTATTTCAGAAACCACGGTAGCCATTGACACGAAACTTTTACAGTATGTTCGCGTGGAAAACAACTCGATCAGACTGATTGTCAAGTGTTGTTTACCTGAGTTCGTGCAACGTTTCTAAGAAGCTTACTGTAGGCGGGACGTTTAATTTTCTACCTTAATTTTTAGTTGCTTTCTGAGTTGTTTCTAATGCAGACTTAAATTAAAAATTTGGGGAAAAACAAAGAGTAGTTTGAGAGATGTCCCAATAAGCTCATTAGTGGACATCATTTTGACATTAGGTGTAAGGAAGGTCACTGCTAAGAAATAATGGGTAACAGAAGAATTATTTCGGTTAATCCAGAAAAGAGAATGTAAAAATATCCAGAACAAGAAAAAACCAAAATAAATTAGAAATGAGACGATTAGTACGTAGAAATGACTGCAGGAAAAATGTGGAAAAAACGATGTGAAAGTGGTCTCCGAGGAGCAGATTGAACGTACAGAACCGTACAAAAGAATTTTGGGGAATTTAAAAACAAGGTTATCAACGTTAAGCAGCTGTTAAACGCAGAGGAGAGAGCTTATAGATAGAAAGCGGACAATGAGGACCTCTGCGAGAGTGACGAAGGGTCTGCTAAGAAATAATGAGAGTTTATCTTGAAAACATAGGGGATACAGTATTAGAGTTTGACAGAGACTTTCCAACAAACTTGGCAGAAAGGATAGATAACGTACGTTTGGAATTTCTAAAATCATTGTGCATATTGACAGCCAGATCATTAGTGTGTACAATCTGTAAGACTGAAGACACACTATATCGCACTTCCGAAGGAAGACGATCCACACAATGCCGAATATAGTGAAGACAGGAAAATAAAAGAATCATCCCATTCTCGTTGTTGGCCAGATAAACATACACAAGAATGGGAAAGTGTGGATTTATTGGGTGACAAACAATTTGGGTTTACAAAAGGTAAATACACCAGCGAGTAAATTATGGCATTCGATTATAATCTAACGAAGATATAAGTACAACCAGCTCACTTTCAGAGGATTTGTCGATCTAAAATACTTGAAAGTGGATGACGACGTTTGAAATCCCAGATAGATGTGCTATATGTACAATAAACAAGCATGCTCCGATTAAAGTGTTCGTAAGTAAGTGATTCCATCTATCTTCAGTACTTTTCAACATGTATCCAAAGCGTAATGAAAGAAATTAAAGAAAGTTTCAGAAGTCGAACTAGAATTCAGGATGTTTAGATATCAATGGTAAGATTCATGGATGGCATTACTGTCAAATGTGAAGGTGAGAGATCTGTTGAACTGAATAAAGAGTCTCTTGGGAAAAAAATTATTGAGAGTAAACAAAAGATAGACAAAAGTAATGAGGGGTAGCAGAAACCGGCCGCTGTGGCAGAGCGGTTCTAGGCGCTTCAGTCCGGAACCGCGCGGCTGCTAGGGTCGCACGTTCGAATCCTGCCTCGGGCATGGATGTGTGTGATGTCCTTAGGTTAGTTAGCTTTAAGTAGTTCTAAGTTCTAGCGGACTGATGACCTCAGATGTTAAGTCCCATAGTGCCCAGTCATTGGAGCATTTGGGTAGCAGAAATTAGACTAGTGTAAAACTTAACGTTAGAATTTGGGACCACTTGATATTTGAAGTTTTCTGTTGCCTTTCTAGCAAAATAACAAGTGGAGGACGAAGTAAGGAAGATTGAAAACGTATACTGGCATAAACATAGCGAAATGCCTCGCGGAATGAAGAATAAGACCTTATCTTAAGAGAAAAAATATAACAAATATGTGTCTCGAGTAGAGCATTGTATAGAAGCGAATCGTGGACATTCGCATCTGCAGACACTTAGTGATACACTAGCAAGAAGCTCATCTTTAAGTCCCTCTATGTTAATCGATATACAGATGGTTGCGTGACTTCGGCTGTTCAGAACAGGCTGTCAAACCGAAACACCGCAAAAAGCCGCGCAAAGTAGGACCACTACAGCAAGTGTGGAAGTGTTCAGTATAAATGCTGCAAGGCATAGCGAAGTCCAACAGAGCACAGCCCATGAGCATATAAATATCTAGCCGCTTCTATACTGAAATCACCTCGTCATAGTATTGTAGCGCAACCACCGCGGGACTGTGAGACAAGGCAGCCTGCCCTGAGGCATTATGTGTAGAGCTGCCGCCTCCGCGAGGCCGGGCGAGCACTGGGATACGGCGCGCCGACCACAGCGCTTCCGCTGTGGGTCACGGTTGCTGCGTCGCCCATTGCCGGCATGCAGGCAGCGCTAGACATCAGGCACACCTCGGCCACCGCTGAGTCTCGCGACGTTTCTGACAGAAGCAGTGGCGTTAGGCCACCGCTCGGCTAGAATGCACCCTGTCAGTATTGCTGGAGTCACACACACACACACACACACACACACACACACACACACACACGCACGCGCGCTCACACACTCATGCACAGACAGATATCGGCCAGCACATGCGCTCGTGTGAGGCAGCTGAATGTTTCAACCGCACTTCCGCTGCTTGTACTGTGTCACAACGAAGAGCCGCAGTAAAGAAATATGAAAAGTAAGAAACAATCTCTCTGATTCTGATTCAGGCCTTCCTCACTGGTGTCATAATAATGTAGACACCTTTTCAGAGCATCGTCTGAATCTACAATGTACAGTATGGTGAGTCAAGATAATTAAATGTACTGTGCTTTTTAGTCATGGAAAAGAAGCTTGACTGCCATGCTTTTTGTTACAGGTAAAGAATCAGTAGATCTGTCGCTCTTCAGAGGTAATGGGAGTCACAATTGCATAGCACATGTTAGATGTATGCAGTGTAACGTAGGTTATTCGACATAACTGTATAGAATCAGTAACAGTGGCATGTTTCACATCCAAACGCTATGGGGTTATGTCTCGGCAGTGTCTAGAATCGAAATGGTTTTGATTAGATGTAAGAACTAGGTTTTGTGATTTCTGCTGTTTCAAGATGACTGTCCAGAAGGCATGCTTCTGCAGGAGTCAGAAATGCAAGGTGTGTCAGAACAAGACGCAGTTCGCATATTTTTGGGAAAGGTAGCGCAACTGACAGCAGACAGTACAAAGTTACTTACCTGATCTAGTTGTTAGGGTCACCACAGCAATGTAGAAATTTGTCAGCCGTTAATTTAGTTACTCTTTCCTCTGGTAAACCAACGGAGGATGTGCAAGGATGTGTGGAAGAACTTAAGTATCTGGCAGAGGTGGAAGGGTGGTGTGGCATGGAACTTTTAAGGACAGCAAAGCTGAGATAAACAGAAGAAGCAAAAACTTACGCAGAGTGTGCCGAGGGTCTCGAGGGAGGTACAATATTTGGGGAATTTAAGAAGGGTTTAGTCCAGAGGTACTCGAAGTAGAATAGTGCCAGACATTTTAGGGAACAGTTGGACATGGTAACGAATAAGCACGCGAAATTGGCGGAAGAATCTGCAGACAGAATAGGGATGATCTTACAAGTTAGGACAGAATGCTATGTTGAATTTGGCGATTTTACGAGGGCACTTGACGCATTTTTAAGAGAAATGCCTTCAGGGTACGGACTGATTTGCATGCAGCTGTCAGATTAGTAACATAATCTGAAGAAATTGTATTGGCAACAGGAGTGTAGATTAAACAGATGGTGTAATAGGTGTGAACAAACAGGGTATTTGAGGAGGTAATGCCACCAGCCTCGGGACAGTGGGAGTAGAGACAGATGTCACAGTAGTCTCAGAGGCATGGTACCAGGAAAAAAATAGAAATTAAACGCCAGAGGGAACCCGAGTCCACTTATGCTCATTCCCAGTCATATTACACGCTACGAAGTCATCTGCAGAAGTAGATTGCGCAGTCAGAGGAATAGTAGGGAAGAAGAATTGCAGTGTACTGTTGGACACAGGAGCGTATGTGTCGGTTACCAGTGAGGACCTTTAAAACATAAGCAATGGAACCCACCACGGTATATATAACTTGGTGTAAGGGATAAAGATGTCACGCCATTGGGATCGGTGGACGTAGATTTTTTTCATATGTACGATTCAGTTCAATCAATATGTAGAAACTATGCTACATGTGAGTGAGGACTATGAACTAGAACCGCTCGGCCACACCGGCCGGCGTAGTGGTAAGGGTCCTTGGAGGACAGTGTTTGGGAAGCGTGAGGAAAAGTAGCAGATTTATGGGAAGGTACGCACAAGCTGTATGATACCAGCTAAGAGTGAACCTGGAGAGCCTACGGAAAGTGGAAAAAGAGTTATCACCAAAGTTAGGATTAGTTTAGGAACCTAATTAAAATTTACCCTTTTACTTTAAACTAGCCACAGCAAAAGCAAGGATCGATGGAGCAACCATGTACGTTTCCGTTTCTTTCCCAGCAGCAGGGAAGCAAGCATGGTACAAATATTAAGTAGTGCACGCATATTCTGTAGAGTGGGATATGGTGAAGGAGTTTGTCATAGTAAAAGTACAACAGTTATTATTCATTACGGAAGACAAGAGCGGCCAAATGGAAATGGAAGAAGCGGCGTTAAAGAATTGTCACAGAGTTGAGATTACGGTTTGTAGAGTTTTTCCAGACAATGTAATTAGAGAGGGTCAGAAGCCCTGTGCATTAGAGCTACTGTTGGGTGAGAAAGAGGAGAAAGATTGCAAGAAGGTAACTGGGCCTGATTTATACTTCTAGCAAGTTGAGGCATAGTGGTTGTATTCTGCCTTCGAGAAAGTAATCGTAGTAGCCGTTTATTTCGAGTAGGTGAAACGCACGACAGCAAAAATGTTAGATGGGTGTTGTTTATTAATAATTAATGGGACATCATGTGCAGTAGTGGTACCTGCTTTCCATCTACCTAGCACAATTTCGGGGTTGACTCATCTAAGCATTCTGCAGCCTTGATTGTATTGGCCAAAGGAAATGTTATCAGCTGTAAATCTCGGTTAAACCAAACTTTGGGCCCGAAGTTAATATAGTCCACTGACAAAATCGTTAGCGAGCAGCAGGGACGAATCTCCATGGAGTAATTAATGCAGAATGTCAGTCAGTACAGAGAGAGTCAGTAATGGGTGGGAACATGTTGACCATTGTCTTGCCAACTACCACAGCGACACTTATTCTGCTAAGTGAAGTCCTTGCGTACGTGGGCAAAAAGCGGAACAAAAGACCAAGTTCGAATCCAGTTATTGTTCAGATTCAAGTGGAATGGAATCCCAGAGCCTAAAACGCTGTAGAGAGAATTTAATAATAACTTAAGCATGAAACTAAGGGACGTAGGATAAGTAATGTTTATGGGAACTTAGTGATAAAAGTAATCTTGAAAGAGCCGGCCAAAGCCGGTTGGGCCAGCCACCAGTATCTGCATTCTACCGTTTAAGGATAGTCTAGTTAAGACAAACCGGGGAACTGGGTCATGTTAAGAGATAGAGAGCAATGTAGAACACCTACCATATTTGGCCAGAAATACGGAAAGTAGATTACAGAAGGTTGAGGCGAACTGGCCAGGAGAGATGTGGAAATAGTCGACACAACAGCACCTAGGTGGAAAAAGGCGGAAGCCTTTCCACACCAGCAATGCAGAAGTGTTTAGTTTACATCCCACAAGGCGTATCAAAGCCCAAGCAAGTGCAGCTTGTGAATATATAAGTACTTAGCCAATTTTGTACTGAAATCATCTTTGTTAGTACTGCAGCACCACCATATTCGTCTGTGACACTTGCGGCGCCATCCAAAGTGAAATAAGGGGCACTTAGTTCAACAGTACATCAGAGCAGCCTGCCTTAAGACATGAAATGCAGAGCTACTACCACTGCAGGACAAGACATAGTGTGCTCACCACAATGCTACTGCAGTGAGTCATGGTCAGTGTATCGCCCATTGCTAGCAGTTAAGCAGTGCTGGAGACATGGCCAACACCTTGTTTGCTGTTTCTTTAACTGCCGAGTCAGGGTACATTGCAAAAAGAAACAGTGGCATTACACTACCGCTTGGCCACACTTCTGTCAGCATTGCTGGACATCATGCACACATGCAGGAAGCAACTGAATGCCTGAATTACACTGTATCTTCTTGTAAAGAATCACGCTAGTCAGCCACAGTAAAGGAATTTGAAAAGCACAAAACATTCTCTCTGGCTCTAGCCTTCTTCACATCCTTAAATACTGCTACGATAGAAACAAGGATGCACATGATAAGTTCTTAAGGTTTGTGTGCTTTTATTGGAAATTTATTCAACATGTATCAACACATTTAACTGTAGCCTGCTGGCCAATGTGAAAGAAACCTGAAGCCATAGTTTTAAGAAATCTAGCTGCTTTACTAGGATAAGAATGGTCAAATGGTTCCTTGTATAGTGTCTATCCAAATAAGTCACATGATAAGTGATGGAAACATTTTAAACACTTTGGGCAGTCAGTTTTATTCCTTTAACACACCAAGTATAAAAAAGAAATTGCAAGCCAATTTTGGCCTTAGGCCGTTTTAGAATGTGTAATATTGAAGAATGTGTGTAGGCACATTCCCACACACACATATGTTGAATGTTACAAACATAGTCTGGCACATACCAATCAGTTTACGAACCACAACTTTCACAACATGCCTTGTAGGCAGCTATTTTATAAGTCCTCCTTGCATATTCATTTTATAACATATTGTGTACTTTTCGTCATGCATACATAAACATAAGACAACTCAACTTGAAAAGAGTGGTAAGATAGCTGTCAGCAAGGTTTTTACCTACATGACGTGTTGTGTGTTGCTTGTAAGCTGGTGGGTATGTGCAGTACTATATTTCTTAAGTTCGACACAGTGAATTGTGTGTGTGTGTGTGTGTGAGGGAGAGAAAGAGAGAATGTGTGTGTGTGTGCGTTATATTTAAAAAAAATTGTTTTGTGTTATAAGGGGATAGGCACATTCCCACACGTACATACATATATTTATATATGTGGTGCATTACATGAATAAAACTGTCAACCCACAGTGTTAAATTACTTACATCACATAGACAGCACCCTGAGGCTGTGCACGTGCATATGAAGAAATCAAGTCACATGCCATTATTCATTACAGAAAATATTGTTAGTGAGGCTAAGAGTATTAGCATTTCATGTAGGATACATTAATCTAATAACGAAATCGAAACAATATTAGATATAGTAAATAACAGAGAAGTTACTGAAATTGTGAAACACTGGCATCTTGTTAAAAGTGAAGTCTGTGACTGATATAACAAGTTAATAATTTTAGTTTGAGAATGCGCGAGGTGTGCGTATACTGAATGTTGTAGCAAGTCGCTTGATGACTTCTGATGGTCCAAGCCCAACAGTTGTGGTCAGCTGAAAGTGACTGTGTGTAATGATAAAACTGTTAAATTACTAAAGTTAGTGACAGCTACAAAAATGTCTCAGGACCATCTTTTATCAGTTTTTGGTAAGTTAAACTTTTCTATATTAGCATATGCTCATAAAGACAAGGGTAGCGCATATGGTAACACAATCAGATGATAGACATCTCTGCCGAACCCACGTTTACTTGATAGACGCACCAATATGAGAGTTTGGAGCATCTGAGATTATATCTTTTGATATAGTAAGACTAACTAAACGTGTGAAGCGTGCCGATTTTACGAAGAGATATTGGTGAAATAGAATGTCAGTTGAAGATGATTTTAACTGCGATTTTTTCGTTTTTTTCTGTAATGGATTGTCGACTGAGCCTTAAAACGCATCTCGCCTAACAAATAGCTCAATTGGCGTGATTCTGATGGTTCAAATGGCTCTGAGCACTATGGGACTTAACATCTGAGGTCTTCAGTCCCCTAGAACGTAGAACTACTGAAACCTAACTAACCTAAGGACACCACACACATCCATGCGCGAGGCAGGATTCGAACCTGCGACCGTAATGGTCACGCGGTTCCAAACTGAAGCGCCTAGAACCGCACGGCTACACCGGCCGGCGGCGTGATTCTGAACACGAGCTGACAAATCTAATACAAACTGCGCCCAATACAATATGCACTTGAACTGCAGATAAGACAGAGAGAAAGTTGTACATTCCAGGATTGTTATGCCATGAACTTACTGACTGGTATGTTCAGATTTGTACGATCATGCCATGAAACAAGTTATATAAATTTTAATTGTGCATATATTTTTTATACTCGGGGTATGATCACCTTCCCTGAAGACTTGACAACGGCTTGTGGTAGAGACCGATCTGTGGATTAAAATTAACACATTTATTTCCACTGAAGAACTCCAGAGAAAATGGTTGTGTCCTCCTTTGATTTTATACAGACTATGGTGCCTGCAAGACGAAATCAAAGTTTAAGTTTGATATACTATGTTGCTTGAGTTGTGAGTCATTAAAGGACTTTAGGAGGTGCGGAAGCTTTCTTTGTCAAGAAGATGAGAGAATTGTTAATCCAATAGAATAATCCTGATACTGCTTTCTTTCCAAATCGTTCCATGCGAGTGCCGGTATGTTTCTTGTGACTACCTTACAGCTGACAGCTTCCCCTTTCCTCGCACATTATTAAGTCTTGTAAAATGCAGGATAAAAAGAAATTTTCATTTATTCCACGGATTGCCTTGTATTTCGTTTCACTAATGTTTATATTCACATCCGTCTTGTTACATTAAATTTAGTATTAGCAGAAGGGAAGGTAACAATACTATGTCCTGGCGAATTTAAATGTCTAGGCTTAAAAATTGCAGTTTATGGGGAAAAAGACAAATAAAATAGTTCAAGAATAAATTCGGGAAAGATGCCTATTTACTTATCAAATGGAATTCTGCAGATATGATAAAGAATTCTGCAGATGTGACAAGCAGATAAAAATTGTAAATAAAACAACAATTCTGAAAACAATAGTCAGTAGAAACTTTCTTGGCAGATTAAAACTGTGTGCCGGAACGGGAATCGAACTCGAGACCTTTGCCTTTCGCGGGCGAGTGCTCTACCATCTTATATATATATAAGTAAGGTGACAGATAATTGCAGTCATAAATTGCAGCATTCAAAGTGAGGAATCATATTCAGTCTAGCAGTAGCACAATTTAGCACCTTCACTGTCACCTTCAACTTGTGGCAGTTCAGCATGCATATTTTCTTCTTCTGCAGACTGAGGTTCCTCATCATCATTTTCCAGACCCAAATTACTCATTCAGTAAATCCTTGATGTGTGTTCCTTCCTGGGTAAATTACGTGGACAGAAGAGCAGTCCCGAACAGCGACATCGCAAAATCCTTCACTCTCTTGTTATTTTTGTCAGTTCCAGCCTTCTAAACGCATCCTTAGGGAGTTCAAGATCTTCCTTTATATCAGACACCAGATGTTTACCATCATATTCTTGTATCTGCTGTACTACTGATTTATTTTTCATTTGTGACTTGCAGGTGAGGTTAGGGTCGGGAACGTGACCCAACCCATTCCCTCTCTACTAGGAATCCAGTTCCTAACCTATACTTATTCTGTTGAAAAAAATTCGGAGCATGTTACCATATTTCTTATTGGGATTCTGATATTTAAGTATTTTCTCGAATTCATTTTCCATATACATCTTGTATTCAATATGTTCCTTGCTCCCAATATTGTTAAAAACATAACTTGTATATTTACCCATCAACCAAATCACCGCATTATTTTTTGTCTGAGGGTAGTAACTTTCTTCTGGTCTGAAGAAAATGTTAGTCAGTACATTGTTTGCTGAAGTTCTTGTTATTTGAGCAATTTTTTCCCTGGTTCACCTCCAGTTGATAATCCGATCTCCACATGTGTAACGATGAGGCACACTATCAACGAGGTTGCATTTGCTGCAGAGGTTAGTGTCACTTAAACCGATGGCAAAGAGATGCTCATTAGTGCTGATGATGTTATTGACTTCCCTGTACCACGCTGTTCTCACGTCAGACGAAAGAACATCACTACTGATGTTTTTCCAGACCACATTCCATGCTATTCCAATATATTTAGTTTCTATGTTATTTTTCGTTTCATGTTTCCGTCTTTCAGCTAAAATCACCTTTGCTGTAACGTTTAAAAGCTTTTTGCTGAGATAACTTAGTTCAGGATAATACTCTCATGTGTTTTAGCTTAAAACTTATTTTTTGTATATTTATCGGCGGCTCTACACTTTCTGGCCTGACAATGTCGTATAGTTTTGGTGTAATGCACCCTGGATCGTTACACATTATGCTTCATGTTCGTTTGACATACAATACCATCGCTTTAGACTTGATGTCGGTTAAACCCATTCCTCCATTGCTTGGATCCAAAACTGCTGTCTTCAGAGCTACCCAAGCATGACTCAAGCCCCGTTCTCACAGCTTTCCTTCTGTCAGTTCCTCGTCTCCTACTTTCCAAACTTCACAGAAGCTCTTCTGCAAGGATCCCATTTTTAGGGAGAGATTCGTTTGGGAAATGATATTTACTCCTAAATAACTGACCTCAAGAAAAATTCCTTAACGTGCCGTAATTTATAACTAATCCTACCAATATCTACTGGAGGTGTTAAACTCACCGGTCGGATACAGTCATAAAGGCCAGCTATAAGTGAGTGGGGAGCGCGTTGACATATTAAAACGTTGTGGCGGATGAATAAGGCGGAAGTCTTAACCTGAATGTCAGGGAGACCCAAACCTCCCTGCAAATGGGGACGGGCCATGACGCACGCGAAATACAGAGTGGCGCCAGATAAACCTACCTCCATTAGACCACGAGCTGCGGACTTCTTTTTGTTGATCGCCACATTTCACAGTTACCGAGTTTTAATTTATTTTTGTGTAATGTATTAGTTTTTCGTTGCTTGTAGAGTCTGAGAAAAGAACTACAGTTTTTTATAATCATTATTGTAATTCGCTGTCTTGAGTTAAATCGAATGTTAATTTATAATACAACAACATAATTCTATGTAATGTCCTTATTAATACGTACACACTGAATATTTTCTAATAAAAATCTGGGTTCACTTGGGCCTTGATCATCATTTCATAATTAGTGAATCCTCCATTCCATATAGTTTTTGATACAGAATTATGGGAATGTTAATTCCCAAGACTCCGTACTAGGGCCAACACTTTTTTTAATAGTATTGATTAAAATCTGTTTCATAACATTTTATTACATTTGCGAATCCTTCAGAGAGCAAAAAAAAAAAAAAAAAAAAACAATGGTTCAAATGGCTCTGAGCACTATGGGACTTAACTTCTGTGGTCATCAGTCCCCTAGAACTTAGAACTACTTAAACCTAACTAACCTAAGGACATCACACACATCCATGCCCGAGGCAGGATTCGAACCTGCGACCGTAGCAGTCGCGCGGTTCCGGACTGAGCGCCTGAACCGCTAGACCACGGCGGTCGCTTCAGGGAGCAATCTGCCTCTCAGCACCACAAATTATTCTGATCGTTACACCATTCCAGGAGGAAGCCTTTGCTCGATTGGAATTTCGCACTGCTTCCACCTAACTGCTTTCTCCTCCACGTCTAGCAATGGAATTCCTGTTACGCTCTTCAGGTCACCACCGTCGCTTTTAATTTCGCTGAAGGTTGTTTCACTTTTTTGTTTTCTGAGTCAGTCATCTCACCGTTCTTTTATGTTTCAATTTCTTCACGCTGTAAGGTGGCAAGATTTTGCCACCATATATTTAGTATTTCTGCAGATTTATATTTGTATTAGACCACTGTTTACGATGCACAATCGGATTACTAATCGTTTCAATGGATGATACTCGCTAGCAACAAGTACTAAAAATTTCTTAGTACCACATGTCTGGGAGTTAATTGGTGTTGAGCACTGACAGAACGTTCCTCAGAAGCTGCTATCTCCTAAAGAGGGACTAGGAAGAGACTTGTTGTGTTTTGCAGGGGCACACATTTCGTGCCCCTGAGAGGGAGCATGGCGTGATGGCGACAGTCTACGACGCTAAAGGCCGCAGAACTCCAGTATGGGGGCAGAGTGGGAGGAAGCTTGCTCTCTGGTGGGACGGAAAATTATTTCATTGTAGTGTATGTTGAAAAAGAGCGTCAGGGATGGAAGAAGGTGAAAGGACACCGATTTAGTGATCAGGAATGCACGAGATCATAAACGATGGTCGCAAGCTGACGTCCGAGAAAACTTCTTATGCGAAGTGCTAAGAACATAAGTGGGGAAATGGAACCTTCCAGGAAATCTTCTAAAAGAAGTATGACCTTCAGGGATTGGCCAGAAGATTCAGGACCCATTTAGTGGAGGTAATGTTCTTGTAGCAGCCGCTTGGATTTGTCGCCTGAGAGAAAACGTAGACGCCACATGTCCAACGGGCCGGAATATGACATGAACAAGGTCTTGCCTCTGGGGGTGGGTGGGGAGAATTCCCCTGCTGGGAGCGATCGAAGACAGTTCCCTCTGTGGATCAAGCTATAGACTTCGATGGCCAGAGCCACAGAGGAGAATCTGGCGCTTAGATTTTGATAAATGTTACTTTCGACACAGGGACCACATTAAGTCGTTTCTCCATGACAGAGTTCTTATTCTGTTTATCTGTTTACTATAATGAAGATTCTTTAGCTCTCTGTGGAGTCTGAGATGCACTGAAGTGCTTCTTTACGGAAGTATACTTGGGCCGAATGTCTGTTCCTGGCTAGTGAGCAAACAGAAATATTGACTGACGTTCTGTCTTGCGCTGAGGTAATTCCAGCCCTAGAAGTTTGTAGACAGCATACTGCACCCACTGTGTAGGCAGAGAATTGCAGGTATGCCACGTACTTCATCTGCACATCGGCCAGCGTCCCAGCGAGCTGATCATTAGTGCTATGCAACTGCTGTCCGCACTGAGCATTTAGGTTTGGTGGATTGGGAAACACTCAAAATAAATCTGTTGAGTTCTAATTGCTTGTCCTCCAAACGTTTTATGAAACTGCCAGTAACGATGAAGGACTTCTGTTTCTCACTGCTAAACAGTATCAGTCAACTTTGTGTCCATCTAATAACGGAGGGAACGGTCTAAAGAATGTAAAAAAATAAGTACTCCCAATCTCGAAATAATCCGATCTTACGTATTTCATATTTATACAATTTTTGCACTCTGTATGATTTATTTACTTACTTATTTGTTAATTTTTATTTACTTCTTTATTTTTTGACAACGATAATTTACGGTGTTCACGTTTTGGTTCATTCCAGTAGCATCGTAATAGGAACTGTTTTCATGTACTAAAGTGAAGTAAAACCAAAACATGATACTTCGTTGTATGTGAATCCCTAGGTATTGGCTATCAATGGTAGGGTCTTTCAATCATTTGTAGGTGTGAGAATTCCATTGTGGAGATAACAGTAGGCAACCACACGTAGAAACGTTATTTGTTACAAACACCACAACATCTTGCACTAAACGCTATGAAGAGAATCTAGGGCAAGCGTCTGCTGGTAATGAGGAAGAATATGAAGCACAGAAGCTGAAAGTGTATTTTTAATACCACTACTTCTCCTTAAGAGTGTAATGGGTAGATACTACCCAAATGTCATCCTTACCTGCTTTAGACTGGCAACTGAGTGACTCACGGGCCAAGGAGACCCCACTCTCCTGCAAATAGCGGATTGAGGTTAGGGCACTCTTTTGCCCTAGAGTTGGGAAACTGTCTGTAAAGGCGGAGGAACCATGATGATGTAGATCGCACTGGACAACACTACATTAAAAGCCTTATGGAATGTCCTAATAATCATCATGGTTATGATCATGGCGAAATTAGTTACTCGATCGGATCTTCAGGAGGAACTGTAATGAATATAGGCATGAAGAATATCAAATGGCAAGAAAAAATAAAAGTGGCAACCTGAAATGTAAAATCAATGAGTCAAGGAGGGAAAATACTCAAACAATTCAAAAAATTGTGAGGTTGGGATAGAGATACTTGAAGTTAGAGAGAAGCGATAGCCGAACACAGAAGACATATACATAAATGGACATAGAGTGCTATACTCAGGAAGAGCAGACGGGGTGCGCGAGCCTGGAGTCTGTGTATACTATCAACGAGACTACCAGGTGTCTCAACAGTTTCATACCTGTATCAGCCGATATAACATGATTGCAGCTGAGTGGTAGCACTAGCGATATAAAAATAATACCAGTGTTCGGCCCTACAGTGCACGAGGACGTTGAAGGGCTAGGAGAATTTTATGTTAACATAAATGAAATTAGTACCACTTGGACTAGGACAGAGGAATTATAGAGGGGGTGATCTTGAGAAATTTGCTGTGTCAAATGATCCAGTGATTATGACCATCTAGTTTAAACGTCCGCCTAGAAGACTATTCATGGCAGTCTCCAATGGGTAGACTCGGGAAACATGTGAGAAACCAGATTTGTTTCAAATTAGTAAATAAACGTTTCAGGAACAATTGTACACCAGTAAAACCTTAACCAGGAGGAGACGTAAACTCTTCTCACCCAGCGCTTGTAGGAGTTTTTAAAGTTAGAATGAACTGGGTGAAGAGAGAAGGAGGAGACCTACAATCTGAAGAAAAGGAAAGACCCAAGAGTAAAACAGAATATGCAAGCAGAACTCAGCTTGGAGATTAACATGAAGAATGTTACACGTAACAAAGTCAATATAGAATTGAACAAACATCAGAAGCCGGCCGGGGTAGCCGAGCGCTTCTAGGCGCTACAGCCTGGAACCGCGAGACCGGTACGGTAGCAGGTTCGAATCCTGTCTCGGGAATGGATGTTTGTGATGTCCTTATGTTAGTTAGGTTTAAGTTGTTCTAAGGTCTAGGGGACTTATGACCTCAGAAGTTAAGTCCCATAGTGGTCAGAGCCATTTGACCCATTTGAAACAACAGAATGTTGTAAAACAAACAAAAGAAAAGTACATTAAACCACAAAGAAAGAAGAGAAAGTCATGGATGACGAATGTGGTATTGAATCTAATGGAGGAAAGGTGGCTACATAAAGGAAGCCCAATGGAATACAGGAAGATAAATATGGAAGTCAGAAGAAAAAAAAGGGAGGCAAAAGAAAATGAAAAAGCGGGCAATGCGCAGAAATCGAGTTTTATCAAAGTATATACGATAATTTCAATATTTATAAGAAAGCTAAAGAAATAATAGGGAAATACAGGGAGGGCATCAATGAAAAACTAGTGGACGAAGCAGGAAACTTTATGGATTACAAGACAAGAAAAAGACATGGAAAAAATATAGAACATTTATTTCACGACACGAGATGTGCTTTTAATTGACGTACAAGTGATACAGATATACTAGAGGTAGAGGTTCAGGCAATCCGTCAATCAAATGGAGGACGGAAACACTGTGGGGCCAGGTAAAATAGAAACAGAGATCTTAAAATTGATGGATAAAAATGATGTGAAACGGTTAACCCAAATTTTTAATCAAATTTATGTATCTGGAAACACTCCATTTGAGTGACTGAAGTCAGGGTTCGTTACTCTGCCCAAAAAGACAAATGCAAAGCAATGCGGATATCGTCGTACGGCAAGCTTAATAAGCCATATCTTGAAATTGTTTTTGAGGGTGATGCACAGAAGAATATATAGATTATGTGAGGAACAGATAGCCCCTAATCAGCTTGGGTTTGTCAGTGTAGTAGGTACGAGAGAAACCTTTTTTCAATGTGCAAATACTGTCCAGAGATGTAGAAATGTAAATAGTGATGTATTTGCTTGTCTATTAGATTACCAGAAAGCTTTTTATAGAGTAAGACACCACCAATTGATGCAAATTTTGAAAAATATTGGAATGGAGGCACGAAATCTGCTAATCATTAAGAATCTGTACTGGAATCAAACAGCGGTGTTGCGTATTAATGTAGAATACAATGAAGCAGGGATGCACGTTTTCACCCATGCTATTTAATATATACTCAGAATTCATATTTGGAGAAGTCCTGGAAGAAGTAGAAGAAGGAATTTTGATAAATGGAATAAGATCAAGCAGCATTCGATATGCATATGGTACTATTGTATTTGCTGACTATTCAAGTGCTACAATTATTAATGGACAGAATGGTGTCAGCAGTCAGTATAGACTTGAAATAAATATCACAGAGAGAAAACACGGTCGCAAGTAAGAAAAATATTACAGAAGTAAAATTAGTTGTTAACCAAATAACTATAGAATGGGTTAAACAATGTACCTACGTTGGAACCTTAATAAATTAAAATTAAGATAACACACAAGATATTAAGATTCGCATCGGGAAAACAAGAAATCTGTTTTAGAAAATCAGTGCTGTCTTAAAAAACCGCAACCTAACTCTAAGAACAAAAATCAGACTTTTGCACCGCTTTGTGTATTCAGCCCTCCCATACGGGATGGAGACGTGGACCTTAAATAAAAACACAGAGAAGAAACTGGAGGCCTTTGAATTGTGGCTTTATAGGCAGATCCTGAGAGCACCTGAGAATACAGAGAGTGACAAACGTAGAAGTTTCGAGAAAAATGAGCACAACACCTAAATTAACGAAGATAGTGAAATGCCGAAAGTTGCAATATCTAGGACGTATCATGCGTAATACACATAGATACGATTTGCTTCAAAAAATACTTCAAGGGAAAACAACAGAGAAAGAGGTTCTGTAAAAAGACGAATATCTTGGTATGACAATGTTAGATACTGTTGCAATGTGTCGTCAAAAGAACTTTTCCGTGTTGCTACCAACAAGAGAAGAACGGCCATCACTATTACCTATCTCCAAAACGGATAGGAACCGAAAGACAATTTCTCCCTAAGCCACCACTATAGTAATAGAGTCCCCCTTTTAATGTGCTATGCTAAAACGTACCTAAACATAGAGAAACGTAGTAACTGAGATTTTATACATACGCTACAACACAACGACCCAGTTATCATTTTCAGTTCATATTCTCCTAATGTTTTTTCAATTGCACAAAGTTTCTAGCATACACTGATGAGCGAAAACATTATGATCACTTGCCTAATAGCCTGTTTGTGCGTCTTTGGAACGAAATACATAACTGATTCTGCGATTGAGGGATTCAACAGTTTGTTGGTAAGTTTGTGGCGGTACGTGGCATTAGATGCCTACCCACAGGCCATATAATTCGCGTAAATAGAGGGCTGCTCATGTGCATTTGCCATGATGGCATCCGACAGCGATCCAGGTGGGCTCCACAGGATTTACATCAGGCGAATTTGGTCGTCGATGTATCAGCATGAGTTCACTATAATGCTCCTCAAACCACTGTGGCTCCGAGACAAGGACGAATGTACTGCTGAAATATCACATCGCCGTGGGGGGAAGACATCAAGCATGAAGGGCTGTAGGCGGTTCGGAGTTGTCAGCGTATCTTCGATTATTACCACGTGTCCCACGCAAGCGCAGGAGAATGTCTCCCATAGCATAATACTGCTTCCACCAATCTGCGTCCTTGGGGCGATGCACGTTTCTAGCCGCCTTTCATCTCGAAAACTGCGCTTGTGATAACGATCAGAGGCCTAGTGTAGCAAAAATGTGATTCATCCGAAGAGCCGGCAGGCGTCTACCGATCGACAGTCGGATTCCGGAGGTCTCGTGCCCGCAGAAATCGAAATTGGCGATGTCGTTGGGTCAACGCGTGAACACATAGGGGTGGTCTGCTGCGGAGTTCCATGTTCAACAATGTACGATGAACGGTGTGCTCCGAAACACATGTGCATGCACCAGCATTGTGCTTTTTTGGCAGAGATGACACAGATCACCGTCTATCCTACAGGGCAGGCAAACCTCAAATTCTCATTCTGTGAATAGTCGTGGACGTCCAATCGTTTAGCGCCTATTGATGGTTTCCCTGTCCTACCTCTTTCCGTCGATGCCCACGACAGTAGCACGTGACCATTCATACGGCTTCGCAGTTTTCGAAATACACGTTCACAGAATCTGCCTAGTGATAATCTGCACTTTGTCAGAGTAGCTTGTCTCAATGCATTTCTCCATTGTCAGGCCTTAACTTCGCTAGGGTGATCCCCGTCCGTGTCTGCTCCGTTTACATGCTTTTGTTGCCGCGTCACGTCCGCGCATCGCCTCCAGGCGGTATCCAACGTCGTGGTGGGCAGTGGTCATAATGTTTTGGATTTTCAGTTTTAGTTATAAAAATCAGTTCGTAAAGAAGGCGTTATTTTGACTTTTAATTTTTTTTTTCGTTTCAGAAGATGATTTGTTTTAACAGAAGAGAAAACCATTTTGATTCCAGTGCTATAACGAAGTGAAATTTTGTTTCACTCTAAGACAGCATTGTAAGCTCAAAAGAAGGAGGATCTTGTCTTGTCAGGATATATAACCAAATTCGAAGAAGTACTCGTTTCATTATTAACCTGTTTCTAGCGTCACACGCATAATACAGGGTGTATCAAAAATGACCGGTATATTTGAAACGGCAATAAAAACTAAACGAGCAGCGATAGAAATACACCGTTTGTTGCAATATGCTTGGGACAACAGTACATTTTCAGGCAGACAAACTTTCGAAATTACAGTAGTTACAATTGTCAACAACAGATGGCGCTGCGGTCTGGGAAACTCTATAGTACGATATTTTCCACATATCCACCATGCGTAGCAATAATATGGCGTAGTCTCTGAATGAAATTACCCGAAACCTTTGACAACGTGTCTGGCGGTTTGGCTTCACATGCAGATGAGATGTACTGCTTCAGCTGTTCAATTGTTTCTGGATTCTGGCGGTACACCTGGTCTTTCAAGTGTCCCACAGAAAGAAGTCACAGGGGTTCATGTCTGGCGAATAGGGAGGCCAATCCACGCCTCCTCCTGTATGTTTCGGATAGCCCAAAGCAATCACACGATCATCGAAATATTCATTCAGGAAATTAAAGACGTCGGCCGTGCGACGTGGCCGGGCACCATCTTGCATAAACCACGAGATGTTCGCAGTGTCGTCTAAGGCAGTTTGTACCGCCACAAATTCACGAAGAATGTCCAGATAGCGTGATGCAGTAATCGTTTCGGATCTGAAAAATGGGCCAATGATTCCTTTGGAAGAAATGGCGGCCCAGACCAGTACTTTTTGAGGATGCAGGGACGATGGGACTGCAACATGGGGCTTTTCGGTTCCCCATATGCGCCAGTTCTGTTTATTGACGAAGCTGTCCAGGTAAAAATAAGCTTCGTCAGTAAACCAAATGCTGCCCACATGCATATCGCCGTCATCAATCCTGTGCACTATATCGTTAGCGAATGTCTCTCGTGCAGCAATGGTAGCGGCGCTGAGGGGTTGCTGCGTTTGAATTTTGTATGGATAGAGGTGTAAACTCTGGCGCATGAGACGATACGTGGACGTTGGCGTCATTTGGACCGCAGCTGCAACACGGCGAACGGAAACCCGAGGCCGCTGTTGGATCACCTGCTGCACTAGCTGCGCGTTGCCCTCTGTGGTTGCCATACGCGGTCGCCCTACCTTTCCAGCACGTTCATCCGTCACGTTCCCAGTCCGTTGAAATTTTTCAAACAGATCCTTTATTGTATCGCTTTTCGGTCCTTTGGTTACATTAAACCTCCGTTGAAAACTTCGTCTTGTTGCAACAACACTGTGTTCTAGGCGGTGGAATTCCAACACCAGAAAAATCCTCTGTTCTAAGGAATAAACCATGTTGTCTACAGCACACTTGCACGTTGTGAACAGCACACGCTTACAGCAGAAAGACGACGTACAGAATGGCGCACCCACAGACTGCGTTGTCTTCTATATCTTTCACATCACTTGCAGCGACATCTGTTGTTGAAAATTGTAACTACTGTAATTTCGAAAGTTTGTCCGCCTGAAAATGTACTGTTGTCCCAAGCATATTGCAACAAACGGTGTATTTCTATCGCTGCTCGTTTAGTTTTTATTGCCGTTTCAAATATACCGGTCATTTTTGAAACACCCTGTACGTAGGCTGGAACTTAAATAATGGCAACACTGCTATGGAGACTCTATGCAATGGAACCTACTACTGTCGCTGATAGAACACGTTTTTGACATACCTACCCTACCTGCGAGCAAGTGGACTCGCCCGTCCCACGTCACCAGTGTGTACGACTGCGATGGTGTTATCCTAACGCAAGTTCCTCCAAGGCAGACCGTCAATGCACAGTATTACTGTTCGTTTTTGGAGCATCACCTGCGACAAGCTTTGCGAAAGAAGCGGCGACACTTTCTGCGCAACCCACCCAACATTTTGCACGACAATGGGCGGCGGGTCCATCCACTGCAAGCTTTGGCTGCTCTGTTCGGTCGATGGGACTGGGAAGTACTGTACCGTCCACCATACTCCCCGGACTTGAGTCCTTGTGACTTTGATTTGATTCCGGAGATGAAGGAACCACTTCGTGGCATTCGCTTCTGAACTGTTTCAGAGATTCGACAGCCAGTAGACCGCTCCATTCGCACCATCAACAGGCTGTGCTAACGGTATACTACGCTTTCCACATCGCTGGAAACGGGTTCTACACAACGCTGGTGACTACTTTGAAGGATAATAACAAGTGCAGACATGTAAGTCTTTTGTATCGGTTTTGAATAAATAGTTGCCACTACTGAAGTCCCAACACTGGTAGAAATAAGAGATTCAAACAGAAAATTTCAGACAGAGTATAAAAATGTAGCGGCCGCTCGTAGGATCTGTGTTCAGCTTCCGGCACCACCAAGGATTTCTCCTTGAACAGATGAAACTGTTAGCCTCGAGAAGCTGATAGGCGAACTACTTGAAGGAGAAGTAACAGCTCAAAAGCGATATGCTGCCCCACTGCCCCTCCACAGCACATAAAACGACGCCCACCGGCCCGATTGGCGAAGGACGACACGGTGGCCGGTCTACATCAAGTTGTCCACTGAGCCTGATCGTGCAGCTACATATTCTTTTTTACAATTTATTATTAGTGCTCGACAAGTGTTGGTATACTAACAGCGGTATTCACAGGTACGTACTGCTGTGGAGCCCAGGGAGCGGCAAGAAAATGAGGTCATCTGGCGCGCAGGATTTGATGAACGAGGGGGCGGTTCGCTGTCAGGTAACACCTGCTCGCGCTGCTTAATGTCTCGCCCGCGGTTCTCAGGCCGCCAGCAACGGGCCGAGCATGTAAAATTAACTGTGCCGTTTTATTTTTCTTCTGGTTTCCGCTGTGTGGTTCTGCCCACCTCCCACACTTCAGTAATCGAAATCTTTTGTTTGCTCAAAGGCCTCCAAGCGCTCCATCCTATTTGTTGCTTTAATGTTATACAAATAGGGTTGTGTACAGCTGTGACCGAAAACGTACAATGTACCTCGCATGCTTCACAAACGAAAAGCTAAATACACTACACGCCTGTAACTAATATCAAACTTCCTTTGTTGTAGTCTCGCATACAAGTTCGTATGTGCAGAATGTAATATTTCTATTGTCTATTGTCAAACCACAATTTATGAAAGATGTTTATATTTTATTAATGGGATTAAGTAGGAATAATTAATATTTGTCATCTTGGAAATAATTGTGGTAGCAGGGAATGTCTGCACCAAAGTATTGTTGGCAGGAGAGACCGCACATTGATATAATTTTAAAAAGGGCGGAAGAGACCGCGTATGGATACATTTTAAGAAAAGAGCGGGAAAGACCGCGCATTGATACATTTTGTAATGGTAGCAGGGATTGTCTGCACCAGAAAGCATTGGTGGAGGGAGAGACCGCACTTTAGCGTTCGTAGGAAGTCAATAGTAAACGAGAAGTGAAGCGAGTCGGTAACAGGTCTGAAGCGAGAGGCTGAGAGGAGCGGTGTGCCTGCCAGCCACCAGCTATGATTTACAAGAGATTATAAACGGATGTACAGAGACATCAGCTAACTATTATCATAGGAGGAACTAATATTACTGAATTATTTTTTTGAGAAACTCAAGACTACTGAAGGTATGTTTGCGCAATGCTAGTTGTAAGATTATTGTAAAAAGTAAGTCCCATTTGAACGTTTGTAAAGTCATTTCATTCAGAACATAATTAATTTTTACCAGCAATATTGCATTACTGATCATAATCCATCCCAAAAACCATCAACGTAAAACTTCGCAAAATTTTATTGTTGTCAAGAAAAAGTTTAACTATGAATTACGTAACGTCAGTCAAATTAATTAAAGAATAACGTCAGCTTTGCTATTAATGCATAACGTCAGCTTTGGTAATAAATACAGCCACTTATTATGACAGCCCACCAGCAGCTAATAAAGTATAGTAAAACAGAGTAAGTATATTCAGTTCGATGTAGCAGTCAGATGGCGATCCAGTAACAGTAAAAAAGGTAAGGAACAGTTTTGGGTTATTGCAGATAACGAGTGAGTGCCACGAAGACGACACATACTATGTTTCGTCGAAATAATCAGAAAAACACTTTTAATAAGCAACAATTAAATTTATGCGAAGACTGAGAAAGAGAATAAATTTCAAAGGGAAGTTTCCATCTGTTATTATTAAGCAAGAGATAGAAATCCTAAGGGAAGGTTTCATAGGTTATTGCCGAAGGGAAGATGGCGTAACAAAAGAGATATAGAGGAGACGGGAACGTTTCAAAAATAATTGAATAACTGGTTATGAGCCGAAAATAAATTACTAACAATACAAAGAAAAAAAACCAACAATCACGAACGGGCTGTGTTGAAACCAGAAGAAATACTTTATTCTAAATCAGAAAAGGTAAAAAAATAGTCGTCATAGACTTCATGACGTGTATTAAAAAGGGAACTTTAGATTACGACGTTGATCAAAATGCAAATTCAAATTTGAAAACTATCTGTACGCCGTCTGAAGAAAAAAGAAGGTACAGAGGAAAGAAGTGCTACAGTGGAACCATAGAATGTGTCAAACTGCTGGATTCATAGACGAACTCCCCCGTCGGAGATTCGAGTCCCCCCTCGGGCATGTGTGTGTGTGTGTGTGTGTGTGTGTGTGTGTGTGTGTGTGTGTGTGTTTTGTCCTTAGCGTAAGTTAATTTAAGCTAGGTTATGTAGTGTGTAAGCCAAGGGACCGATGACCTCAGCAGTTTGGTCCCATAGGAGCTTACCACAAATTTCCAAATTACTATGGCTTACTGCGAAGAAGCAGTAAATGGAAGATCTTAACAGGAAGACAATCCTCATAATTAAAAATGGTATAGCATAATAATACAGTAACAATGGAACATGATAACCTGTCCCGCAGAAGAAACAGTGATACATGAGTGAAGAGTTATTCACAAATTATTGTAAAGGTTTTGTATCTTACATCATCGTTAATCTCTGAGTGATGTACCTGTATAAATATTCTCTTTATAGAAACGTTGTGTAACAGCCTCCTCTAGCTACAAGGAATCCTGAAAGCCTGTTAAAAGACGATCATACTTGTGTCGGACATCAGCTCGGGGAATACTGCACGAGAAACGTCAACGTATGATATCAGCTATGGAGCTCTGACGCTATGACGTACCATCATCTCCAAACCTGCTCAATGAAGTTTGGTGATGGTGCAGACTGGGAGAATAAAAGATGATCATTAAACATTATCCCTGACAGTGCGTTGGGAACTTAAGACTGCACGGGAAACATCCTTGTGAAAGACCAGAACGCCATGGGGATGAGCAGGTTGATGCTCAGTGAATTTTCTGTTCAGAATTCCGTCAAGAAACAACAGAAATCTACGGTGAGTCAATAACAGGACTCACCACAGCAAAATGTACAGATTTTGGCCTGAACATCGCTGGCTGAGCTGCAGATGTGCAGATTTGTCGGGGGTGCGCCGGAAGAAACCCGGCTTGCGGAAAACTGCCGCTCCCAAGCTGCCGTAGGCAACAACGTGATGGTGACAGAGGTCCCGGAGGCTACCGCGGTCTTTAACAGCGCACACACGTATTGTAGTGGACCGGAGCACTCACTAGTTCACTGCTGAGAACAATAACTTATGAACAGCCACATTATAGTGATCTATTTCTTCCCTGCGGCATACAGAAACCGTAGGCCAATTCGTGTTTCTTTGTTCACTGTATGACACACAGCACAAACATCAACACCCACGCAAGAACACTGACATCTGATCTCTCAAGCATAAAAGGGGATCGCATAGGGGCGAAAGGAGAAGATTTTAAAATGTAGCAAATGAAGCAGGCAGAAGGGTATGAACACTAGATCTAAAAATGAGACTGACAGAAAGTGTAAAATGGAGAAGTTAGAATTTCTAGAGGAGAAATGGAAGGCTTTAGAAGCATGTATGACTGAGGGCAGGTTGATACCATCTACAGGAAAAAGAAAGAGACATTTGGAGAAAAAGAGATGAAGCTGTATTAATATTATGAGCAGATATACAAGCCAATACCAAACAAAAACCAGAAGGCTGAACGGTAGAAAAAATATACACAAGGGCTATGCAAGGTAAATGAAATTAAAGACACTGTTACAAACGGGGAAAAGGAAGTTGATGAAGATTGAATGGGGAATGCGATACTGAGAGCAGAATGTGACAAAGCACTAAAACATCTAACACGAAACAATCCCTCTGGAGTAGACGACATCCCTCAGAATTACTGAGATCCTTGGGAGCGGGTGGCCGTGTCTATTACACCTTCTGTGAAAAAAATATGATACTCGAAATACCCTCAGAAACACAGAAGGATGTAATAAGACAGGCCCTGACAGGTGCTAATAGTATCGACCTATTGTGTTTATACGTCATGGCTTCTATATTCTGACAAGAGTTCTCTATAGAAAATTGGAAATGTTGGTAGAAGACGATCTCGGGAAAGTTCAGACTGTGTTCCAGATCAGTGTAGGAACATGTGAGACATTACTGACACATCGTGTTATCTCAGAAGATAGGCTCTGGAAACACAAACCTACATTTATAGAGTTTGTAAATTTAGAGAAAGCTTCTGACAATGTTGATGGGAATCCACTCTCTGAAATTCTAAAAGTGACAGGAGTAAAATACAGGAAGCGAAAGGTTACATACGTGTTTTACAGAAACCAGACTGTTACTATAAAGAGTCGAAGAACATAAACGGCAAGCAGCAGTTCATACTGGCGTGAGAGACGATTGCACCCTATCTTGTTCAATTTATGCACTGCGCAAATAATAAAGGAAATCAAGGAGAAATTTGGAAAGGGGCTTAACGTTCATGGAGTATAAATAAAAACTTTGAGGTTGCCGGTGACATTGTTATTTTCTCAGAGACAGCAAAAGACTTAGAAGAGCTGTCGAATGAAACGCATAGTCTTGGAAAGAAGTTGTAAGAAGAACATCAACAAAGTGGCTCTAAATCAGGCTTCGCCGAGAAAATCAAATTAGGGAAGGAGCACTTTATTTGATGTTTTGGAAGCAACACGGGTACGCACGTGACAGCGTGCGCAACCTTAGTATGTTCCAAGACGCCGCGTTTAAAAACGGGATTCTTCCGTGTCTCATACCTCGGCTTCTATTGGCGATGTTAAGGTGAGGTCAAGTGTTTCGGATAGCCCTTGAGATAGGGACGATTTGTGTACATAACAGAAGAGTCGTCTTAGGGTCACTATCCTAAAGTGTAGGGTCAAAGTATGATTATTAAACACTTCGTCTTGCTTAGGCAAAGAAAACAAATCGGTTGGCTCTTTTCCCATCTGATGTCGTCTACGGTGGACCTTAAAGAGCTTACGGAGGCAACATTAGTTCCTGGGTGTTTCCATAGAAAAAAAAGGATTTTTATAATTTTTTTTTTGTAATGACACCAAGCTACGGATTCCAAGCCGGCTACGCACAGCAATACTGAAACTTGTACGATATGTTCGTACGATCCCAGTGTCGAACAACCTTAAGAATGTTCTTGATATTTTTTTCCGTTTCAGAGCTATCCTAACCGTAAAATTGGCACGTAAAATTCGGCGTGAGGCAAAAACGTAGCAAATAAAACGAAGTATCAAGGAGAAAAATGCTGTAAAGTGTCTCCATTTTGACCGGAAGGGTTCTGAGAACGCTATCTTGCAGTAGTGAAACACATGCAAAATTCTCGTGCACGTAAAATCCGGTCTGAGGTGTGAAATTGGTTTTGCGTTATTTCAGTTGCAAATAAGTAAACCATCAAAATTTCTCTGACCCACAAGGTTCTTTCATATGAGGCAAGGAAAAGATGGGAACCAGTGAAAAAATGAAAATGCTCCTAACGGAACACAAAAAGCGAATATGCTCCCTTTTAAAAGACTGACTGAAAACTAGGATACCAGACGCCTCATTCTACCTTCTTCAGACCGTTTAAAAACCTTTTCAAAAAATTGTGGCATGTGAACAAATTCGCACCATTTTATGCTGAGAGAAAAGGAGGCATTGGGAGTGGGAAAGAGACCGAAAAATAAGAAATACTGGACGATAGTAGACAATGGTCATGGTATAGAAAGGGCGAAGAGGCCAATGACAATATGAGGAAAAGAGAGGGACACGCTGGGAGTGGATACAGTTGACAGTGACAGAACAGTGCTAAGAAAATATATAAGGAGACAGTGCCAGTGGAAGATGAATAAAGAGAAGGAGAAAGTGGAAGGAGGTGACAGCTAGCGATAACGAGAGACAATGACAACGAGGAAGAAAGAAATAGTGAGAGTGAGAAGAGACAGGAGCAGTGGGAAGGAATGATATAATAAAAGAGAGCAAGATGGAGACAGTGACAATGAGAGGAAGCAGTAGACAGTAGTAGTAGTAGTACAGAACGAAGGAATCTGTGGCTGTGAGACAAGAGACAGTGACAGTTAGCGACACAGAGAAAGACAATGTGTTCGTCTGACCGAGTGACTGAGGATGGGCAAATGGAAGCGGAAGAGTACGAGCGACTTACACCGATGGACTAGTGGCTGTTAGTGATTTACCCTGTGGGAGTTGCATTTTAAAAAAACCGCGAATATGCTCGTATGTCAAAATGTTTGGGAAAATTTTGGAAGGTGCTGAGGAAGGCAGGATGAAGTAACTGGTACTCCATTTTTGAGTCACGGTGTTTTGAACAGGAGCACATTTGCCTTTTTGTGCTCTGATACAAGCACTTTTCCGCTTGTAACGGATGATCGACCTGCTAAGTACCATGAGCACGAAAACCATTTCTCAAAAGAGGGATTTTTTAAGATGGAAAATAAATTTCCATGTTAGCAATCCTTTTCTGAAGTTAGTGCAATATGAACAGTAAGTAGTTCAGAGAATAAGAGAATAGAAACTTCTGAAACCTGGTGCTATAGAAGAATGCTGAAGTTCACAAGGGCAAGTGAAACCACTAACAAGGAGATAACGATTTTTGATACAACCTGACAAAAAAAAAAAAAAACAGGGATTGGTTGAAGAGACACAGCCTGATGCATCACAAATCGTAGATTTGGTAATGGAGTGAAGAAGCATGGGTGAAAATAGTGAAGGCAGACCAAGTCTCGAATACGGTATCGATGTAAGTTGCAGAGATGAAGAGGCTTGCACAACACAAACAAGGGAAGAGATCGGCATGAAAGTAGTGTTCGGAATGAAGACCATCACAGGAATAACTTCAGTACAGTAAACTCGCTCCCTAAAACCGCTCACACCCATCAATTACACCGGACAGACTGATCGATAGTAAGGAGAAACAACAACAATCTGATGCTGCTTGGTACCCGTTGGTATGTAATACAGCGGGGTACGATTACTCTGAAAGTTACTAGAGGCGACGTAACCCTATCCACTAAATGGCACCACTAAATGGCACCGTCTGTGACTGTGAACACAGCGATTGTGGATGTGGGCCTACACGGCAAACATTACTCCGTGTGAGAGGTGCCCTGACGTCATCGTTGGTGTTGTCCGTCGACTGGAATGCCATCTTCCGTGCGGTACGGGATCCCACGGTAATCTATTGACATTTCGAATTATTATATCGTGAATTAGACACAGGACGGGGAAATAGCGGTTTGTTGATTTAATTTTGTACACCAGTGTAATTGTATATAATTTTTTTGTTTGTGCACTGAATATAATGGAAAATGTTATACCGCAAAGCAGCAATTCGAAATTTAGCAAACTTTGTACAAGGTGATTAATCGTTCTCACAACCGCTTATGCGGCCTGCGGCACTGCCAGCGAGACCAGCTGGACGCGAGGTCCGCAGTGAATGTAGTACGGTTTGTCGCGTAAGTTATTTCTAACATTCTTAATGGAAGACACTTAAAACGAAAAGTAAATTACTGACATCTGTTGAGCAAGGAGATACTGTGACTGCCTCCCTGCATTGTTCAAGCATTTCTGCCACCTGCTTAGGATATTGCTCTTTACATTCATCAGTTCCCTCTGAGAAATGGCAGCAGTTTCTTCTAAATGTTCATCTACAGTGCGTGGACTTGACTTGTACACCCCTTTAATGCCCCTTTTATGCCCCATTTTATGTTACTGGTAACTCTTATCTTGAAAACCGTCAGGACAGTCCTGTAATGGGGAGATGGCTGTATGTGTCGTCGCTGTGTTCTGATAAAAGGTTGCAAAAGCACGTTGTCTCTCAAACAAGTGACCAAAAAATGACGCAAAATATTTGCCACATATCTCTCACTGTTAATTATTTGCTGGAAAAAGTAGCATCTATTGTTCTCTTACCAACAATACCACACGTCACTCCTATTTTTCATCATGCAGGGGTGCCTCGTGTATTACGTTAGGCTTTTCAGAACTCCATACTTTTGTGAATTAACGTATCCAGTTAGGAGACGGTCTCTTACTCCGCTATACATCCTACTCAAAATCCATTCACAGAGCCGGAATCTCTTTGCAGGGTAACCCGGTTTAAGTTCTTGTCCTGCAGTTATTTTATAGTACTGTAATTTTAGTATTTTTGTAGCAGTTGAGAAAAAGATTGAATAATCAGCTAACGGATAAATTTATACGAGTTGGAATGTGGAATGTCAGAAGCTTGAATGTGGTAGGAAAGCAACAAAATCTGAAAAGGGAACAGGGCTCCGTCTAAATACAGTACGGGTCAGTGAAGTGAAATGGAAAGAAGACAAGGATTTCTGGTCAGATGGGTATAGGGTAATATCAACAGCAGCAGAAAATATTATAAATGGAGTAGAATTAGTTATGAATAGGAAGGGAGGGAAGAGAGTGTGTTACGCTGAACTGTTCAGTGATAGGGCTTTTCTTATCAGAATCGAATGCAAACCAACACCGACAATCATAGTTCAGGTATACATGTCGACGTCGCAAGCTAAAGATGGAGAGATAGAGAAAGTATATGAGGATATTGAAAGGATAATACAATACGCAAGGGGAGATGAAAATGTAATACGCATGGTGGACTGGAACTCAGTTGGAGGGGAAGAAGTAGAAGTAAAGTTTACAGGAGAATATGGGCTTGGGACAAGAAATGAGAGAGGATAAAGACAAATTATTGAGTTCTGTAATAAATTTCGGCTAGTAATAGCGAATACTCTGTTCAAGAATTACAAGAGGAGGAGGTATACTTGGAAAAGGCTGGGTGTACGGGAAGATTCCACTTAGATTACATGATGGTCAGACAGAGTTTCCGAAATCAGATACCAGATTGTGAGGCGTACCCAGGAGCAGAGACAGACTCAGATCACAATCTGGTAGTGATGAAGACAAGGCTGAGGTTTAAGAGGTTAGACAGGAAGAATCAATACGCAAAGAAGTGGTAGTGATGAAGACAAGGCTGAGGTTTAAGAGGTTAGACAGGAAGAATCAATACGCAAAGAAGTGGGTTAAGGAAGTGCTACGGAATGACGAGATACGGTTGATTTTCTCTATGGATGTAGATACGACAATAAAGAACAGTCCAGTAGGCAGTACAGCCGAAGAGGAATGGAGATCTCTAAAACGGGCAATCACAGAAGCTGGAAAGAAAAACATAGGTACACAGAACATAACTGCAAAGAAACCATGGATAACAGAAGAAATACTTCAGTTGATCGATGAATGAAAAAAGTACAAAAATGTTCAGGGAAATTCAGGAATACAGAAATACAAGTTTCTATTCTGCTGAATGGAATGAAGAGTCTAATGAGTACAGAATATGGTCTGACAGTAAATCAAAGAAAGACGAAAGTACCGAGAAGTAACAGAAATGAGAACGGCGAGAAACTTAACATCAGGACTGATGGTCAGCAACTAGATAAAGTTAAGACATTTTGCTACCTAGGCAGCAAAATAATCAATGACGGACGAGAAAAAGAGGACATCAAAGGCAGACTAGCACTGGCAAAAAGGGCATACCTGGCCAAGAGAAGTCTGCTACTATCAAACATAGGCCTTAATTTGAGGAATAAATTTCTGAGAATGTACGTTTGGAGTACAGCATTGTATGATAGTGAAGCGTGGACTGTGGGAAAACCGGAACAGAAGAGGATCGAAGCATTTGAGATGTGGTGCTACAGATGAATGTTGAAAATTAGGGCCGGCCGGGTTGGTCGAGCGGTTCTGGGCGCTACAGTCTGGAACCGCGCGATCGCTACGGTCGCAGGTTCGAATCCTGCCTCGAGCATGGATGTGTGTGATGTCCTTAGATTAGTTAGGTTTAATTAGTTCTAAGTTCTAGGGGACTGATTACCTTGGAAGTTAAGTCCCATAGTGCTCAGAGCCATTTGAACCATTTGAAAATTAGGTGGACTGATAAGGTAAGAAATGAGGAGGTTCTGCGCAGAATCGGAGGTGAAATGGATATGTGGAAAACACTGACAAGGAGAAGGGACAGGATCATAGGATATCTGTTAAGATATCAAGGAACTGTAGAGGGCAAAAGTTGTAGAGGAAGGCAGAGCTTGGAACACATCAAGCAAATAGCTAGGTCGTAGACTGCAAGTGCTATTCTGTGATGAAGAGGTTGGCACAAGGGAAAAAAACGTGACTGGCCGCATCAAACTAGTCAGGAGACAGATGACAAGAAAACAAAGAAAAAAAACTAATACATGCTTCACGCAGTCAAAGGGAAAGACTGGACGTGATGAAAGCTCAAAAAGTAGTAAGACTCCACACAGTGAAAGTAAAATTATGTTCTACTACATTTTCAAAAGGACTATTTCAAGTATTTACCGCATATTACGAAAAGAATATAATATGAAATAAAAATACAGGCACTCGATATTGCCATTTTCATATCTACGCATCGATTTATCGTGGAAAAGATTTTGCGGTTATTTGTTTATATATCACTGGTATATGTCGATATTCTCTTTCCGATTTATCAATATGTTCATCTAGTTACATGTTATCTACAGTACCAGCTTACAGGGCCATCTGCAAGTGAAGTGGAATTCGAGTTATGTTTGGAGATGAAACTTTGCATTGACGTGGAAGCGTTATGCTTGCTGGCTCAGTTAGTTCTCCAGCGAGATTACGTGTATGTATGTGCTGCTGAATGTGATGTCTGTTGTGTCAAACGGTCAGCAGGCGCAACAAGCACGGTCCAAGTCATTTGGATTTCGCCGTGTTGCTTGTGGATTTTCATCGCAGTAAAAGAATGAAGAAGTCTTACAGTTTGACACGCAAACACTGAACAGATTTTTGTATTAACGTTCACCACCAATTAATCTTGTTTAATAGTCTGACGGCGTTGAGATGACTGTTTTCTAGTCTATATTGTTAGTGGTACACTGTGTGCTCACTCGGTTCCAGACTTTTCAGTACTTTGTTTTGGGGGTGCTGTTAAGTTTTGTGTACAGTGTTTGTAAGAAATTATGTATGAACAGGTGCCTTTAATTTTGCTAAATATTTGTTTAAAAACTGTTTTAAAGGCAATTATATTTTTATAGCTCTGCTCTCGAATAAGATCAGTGATCCGTTTTCTTTGGGGAGGTTTGACTAAACAGCTATTCATGTCAGGCAAGATGCTTTTGAAATCACATTGTTGGAAAATGTTTTGATCTTTAATGCCTGATATTTTGTCTAAGTATTGTCCATTTAAGTTAAGAGTAGACTTTTATTCAATGGGGCTCCTAAATTAAGATATGTTTAGCACAATTGTTTGGTTTTCAGACCACAATATCGAAGAAAGAGTTCCTCTCTTTTTAGACTGTAGAGGATTTTCTTGTCTATTTCACTTTAAGACGTGTGTATAACTGTTTCTCATGTGTGTTTTAGATCAGTGAAGAATGTGACCCTCATGCTATCATAATTAATATGTTTGAGACAGGAACATTTTGGAAAGCTATACCCAGCGGTTATTTTTGAAACTGTTGTGAGATGTTGTACCCCACGAAAGGATTGTATGTAATCTAATGTTTACACTTTGTATGTTTTAAAGAAATGTTATTGTTTTTGTTGGTGGCCTTTATTGTTTTTTTTCGAATTAGTAGAGTTATTGATAAAATAAGATTATGAAAAAATTGTACTTTTTTTCCTCGTAGGTGCGTTTTGTGCAGAAGCATTGGGACGCGTAGATTAGGAAAAGGGGAAACGATTGGTTGAGTGACAGATACATTACATAAAACAGATTTTCCACAGCTCAGCAAATTACAATTGTGTGTTCCATGGAATAATTGCTTTTCATCATCAAACATCTCATAAGAATAAAAATTACTGTGTTGCAATACGATATCTATTCAAAACCTGCAGTAGCTTAAGATTATTAAACTGCTCATCAAACAATTATTGACCCAACGGCAAAACAGTTGACGGAATTAAAAATCGATTGATCTCAATGAAAAGATATTCAAAAGAGCATCAAGTAAGACGTTGGAATTGAAGTTCCACTACAAACAACAGAATTTGAAGAGTCACAGGCTTTGGGTAACGTCACTGTGGTGCTGATAATTCTACTAAGGTTGGAATTTTAAAATGAAAATTCCACCATAAAAGTAGGTAATGGTAGAACAAAATATATTTTTAACCATCGGTATCTTGTACCGCTGATGCCATTGCTAACCTCAGTGAAAGTGAAGAAGAATTACAAGATCTGATGAACGGAATGAGTAGTCTAATAAGTATTATTTTATTTATTTAGCGTATGACATTTAAGTACATTTCAGTATTGGATAACGTTATTCTACATTACATAATATTACATGTAATGACAAACAAACATCTAGTCTTTGTATATATTAAATGGATTTTTGGGATGCCACGAGGAATTCTTCAAAGTCCCCGTTGAAAGCTCTAGCACTGCATTCTTCTCTTATGTGCTGAATGGTCTGCTGAGGTTCGCCGAAGTCACATGCTGGTGAATACAGCAGTCCCCATGTGAAGAGTGAGTCAGCACATCTTCCATGGCCAGTTCTAGGTCCGTTCAGAGTTGACCAGATCTTGCGGGGCTGATCAAACCCAGGAACTGCCTCAGTAGCACAAGGCTGTAGGTGGTAAGTTGTTGGGGCATTTTCCAGCCATTCTATTCTCAAAGAGTTGATGTCATCTCCAGTGAGGCTGTCAAGAGCAAGAGGAGGATGACTTGAACGAAGCCTCTTGATAGATCAGGTATATCGATGTATACCGGTAGTTCAGGGTTTGCTTAGATCTTGTTGTATTCCCTGACCATGGCTGCTTCTCGTAGTATTTTTTGGAGTGGTATATGCCGCAGTACAGGTAGCCATATGTCAGGTGTAGACCTAACGGTTCCTGAAATAATGTGCATGGTGTTGTTAAGTTCGACATCGATTTTGTTCACATGACTACTGTTTGGCCATAGTGGTGCACAGTACTCCGCCGCAGAGTATACCAGGCACAGCATAGACGTTGCCGTTGATCACCAGGTGGTTCCGCAGAGTTTATGGATAAGGTTGTTTCTTGTTCTCACCTTGGCAGCAGCTTTTGTGAGGTGTGATTTAAAGGACAAGGTTCTGTCTAACGTGACCGCTAGGTACCTTGGCTCCTTATTGTGGCTGAGGCGCGTGTCGTCAAGATATACTTCCAGAGCTCTGTCGGCTTCTCGGTTATTGAGGTGGAAGCAAGTTACTTCCGTCTTCGTGGCGTTAGGCCTAAGCCTCCGTTTACGGAAGTATGCTACCAGGGCAGACAGATCGGATGACAGTGTTTCCTCCATCGTATCAAAATCGGTGTGCCTTGTTGCAATAGCACAGTCATCAGCGTAGCCAAATTTCCTAGAAGCTGTTTCTAGCATGTCAGCAATTTATAGGCTAAAAAGCAATGGGGATGAACCGAGCCTTGAGGTAAACCATTTTGGAGGAATTTCTGGCTACTGACTTTGTTTCCCGTGACGACCTGGAATCCTCTGTTACCAATCATGTTACCAATAAGCTTTGTCACTTTTTGACAGTGAATTGT
The DNA here is from genome assembly GCF_023864275.1 of Schistocerca cancellata. Lineage (NCBI taxonomy): Eukaryota > Metazoa > Arthropoda > Insecta > Orthoptera > Acrididae > Schistocerca > Schistocerca cancellata. The sequence goes on from NC_064634.1 coordinate 219,419,775, forward strand.
TTACATCAGTTTATAGAGTAGGCCTCCTCTACAATAAGTAGAGAATATGGGCTGAGAGTTAATCGAAGAGAAATGAAAGAAATGAGAAGCAGCAGAAATGAGAACACTGAGAAACTTAACACCAAGACTAGTTGTAAATGAAATGATGCAGTTAAGGAATTCTGCTACCCAGGCAGGAAAATCGCAAACGGACGGAGTGAGAAGTTCATTAAAGCAGACTAGCACTGAAGAAAGGGAATTCTTGGCCAAGAGCAGTCTACTATCAAACATTGACCTAGATTTGAGGAGGAAATTTCTGAGAATGTACGTCTGGATCATTGTATGGTAGTGAAACATCGAATGTGGTAAAACCAGAAAAGAAGAGAATTGAAGCATTTGAGATATGGTGTTACAGGAGAGTGTTGAAAATTAGGTGGACTGATGAGGTTCTTCAGAGTATCGGCGAGGAAATGAATATTTGGAAAACACTAACAAGGAGAAGAGACAGAATAGTAGGACATCAGTGAATAACTTCCTTGGTACTAGAGGGAGTTGTAGACGATAAAACTGTAGGTGAAGACATCCAAGTATTCGTCTGATCAAAGTCCTTCATGCAGTATACAAAATATCTCATCCTACACCAGAAACAATGCAGTCTTAGAAAAGACAGTACAATTTTTCACTCTTGTATGATACCAGAGCAAGCTTAACGTAACTCAGCAGAATCGAGTAAATGCATTGTACACTTTTAAATGCAATATTGGTAATGGCACATGCGCATTTTATATCCATTTTATTCAGATCAGTGACACAGTCTGGAGGCGGTAAAGACTGGAGCACAAGTAAAAGAATAAATCTGCAATGCAAGTGTCTCACAAGGACAGTCACAGAACTTGAAAGCAAGAAGTCGTAACCTGAGATACAATGGTCATTACGCAGTTCTTGAAAACACTTAGTCTCCAACATCGTTAAAGTATATACTTTCTGCACGTCTTATTCATACACAAACTTCAGTAATCACTATTCTCGTGACCAACATACACAATAACGACACCCAGTAAGACATTGACAGCCCCTTCCGTCTAGAGGCAAGTAAACAATTTGTCTGCTCTGACCGTACATATATCGAGACTTGCAATTGTACCGAGTCACTCCCCTTCTCCGCACTTCAGTCAGGGTTGTCACCTCAACAACAAATGGGAGTATAGCCAACATGACTATAGTGCAGGAAACGACACAATTTGATGTCTTCCACTACCGAATTGAGTGTACCATGTTGGGTGATTTTGATATAGCTCAGTTATCATTGTCAATTCCACTAATTAATACGCTGAACACGTGAAGCTGCGGAGTACAGGCAGGCATAAAGAAGACTCCATTGTACACTACTGGACATTAAAATTGCTACACCAAGAAGAAATGGAGATGATAAACGGGTATTCATTGGACAAACATATTGTACTAGAACTGACATGTGATTACATATCCACGCAGTTTGGGTGCATAGATCCTGAGAAATCTGTACCTAGAACAACCACTTCTGGCCGTAATAACGGCCTTGATACGCCTTGGCATCGAATCAAACACAGCTTGGATGACGTGTACATGTACAGTTGCCCATGCAGCTTCAACACGATACCACAGTTCATCAAGAGTAGTGACTGGCGTATTGTGACGAGCCAGTTTCTAGGCCACCATTGACCAAACGTTTTCAGTTGGTGAGAGATCTGGAGAATGTGCTGGCCAGGGCAGCAGTCGAATATTTTCTGTATCCAGAAAGGCCCGTACAGAACCTGCAACATGCGGTCGTGCATTATCCTGCTGAAATGGAGAATTTAGCAGGGATCGAATGAAGGGTAGAGCCACGGGTCGTAACACATCTGAAATGTAACGTCCACTGTTCAAAGTGCCGTCAATGCGAAGAAGAGGTGACCGAGACGTGTGACCAAAAGCACACCACACCATCACGCTGGGTGATACGCCAGTATGGCGATGACGATGACGAATACACGCTTCCAATGTGCGTTCACCGCGATGTCGCCAAACACGGATGCGACCATCATGATGCTGTAAACAGAACCTGGATATACCCGAAAAAATGACGTTTTGCCCGGGTTCGTCGTTGGGTACACCATCGCAGGCGCTCCTGTCTGTGATGCAGCCATGGCCTCCGAGCTGACAGTCTATGCCGCTGCAAACGTCGTCGAACTGTTCGTGGAGATGGTTGTTGTCTTGCAAACGTCCCCATCTGTTGACTCAGGGATCGAGACGTGGCTGCACGATCCGTTACAGCCCTGATGATAAGATGCCTGTCATCTCGACTGCTAGTGATACGAGGCCGTTGGGATCCAGCACGGTGTTCCGTATTACCTTCCTGAACCCACCGATTCCATATTCTGCCAACAGTCATTGGATCTCGACCAACGCGAGCAACAATGTCGCGATACGATAAACCGCAATCGCGATAGGTTACAATCCCACCTTTATCAAAGTCGTAAACGTGATGGCACGCATTTCTCCTCCTTACACGAGGCTTCACAACAACGTTTCACCAGGAAACGCAGTCAACTGCTGTTTGTGTATGAGAAGGTTGGAAACTTTTGTCATGTCAGCACGTTGTAGGTGTCGCCACCGGCGCCAGCCTTGTGTGAATGCTCTGAAAAGCTAATCATTTGCATATCACAGCATCTTCTTCCTGTCGGTTAAATTTCGTGTCTGTAGCACGTCATCTTCTTGGTGTAGCAATTTTAATGGCCAGTAGTGTATCAGCCAGAGCCCAAACTCACTCAACCTTCTATCCGGTGCAAAGCGAGGTGATAAGGAAAGGTCCACGGGTCGTTGAGCAGGTAGAGGTGTGCGGTGGCTGGTGTCTGCTGGTCGGTGCCCTCGGCCCAGAGCCGGCAGCCATTAAGACCTGGCCCACGCTGCCGCCGCTTGGGGTGCCACGCCAGCAATTATGGTAATCCGAGGTCCAGCCGGACGGGACGCGCCGCGCTGCCACGGGGTAATTACCGCGGCCGCGACGCCTCGGACGGCCGTTTACCCCTGACAGATGACCACCTCCGGCCGGGCCGCCGCGGATTCCTAGCAGCCTAACGTGACGTAAATTGCTCCTGCGTTCACGCGTCGTCAGTCCACCTACGTGACGACAATTTCCAAACACACACGACACGTCGGAAAAAAGCATAAAGACCAAGGAGTACAGAGTGGTTCGGACAACCTAATTCGCGAATATCATGAAACTTAAAACAAATGGCTAACAAATAAGTTCGTTTTTTTTTCAGGATCTGTCACTTAATACACGTAAAACGAGAGTGTGATTTTATTACATGAGACCTGGTTATTTTCCCACAATACAGACATCCATACACACTGCCGAAACAACTAGAGGGAAAACATTTTAAACACCTCCATACTTTTTCCAGGGATGTTAGGAGTGGAAGAGATTTTTGTTCTGGAAAATAAAACCTTTCTTAAACAGAAATGTACATATCCTGTTCTCACCACGACCAGAAATTTAACACAATTTAGTAAATCAGAGCGGAAAATACTTCACCCAAGCCACAAGAACGAGCATTTCAACATCTGGTAGAACATCGACTTGCCGGTATTACAGTCTCACATCTTCGAGGCATGCTGCTGATATGTCCGCCAACATTTTTTGTGGATTTTTTTTCCACGTCTCAATAAATGCCTCTGCAAATTATCAAGAGCCTGTTTTGCTACAGGACGAGCCCGAAGTTGGCTGTCCAGTGTATCTCATAAATGATCGACAGAATTCGGGAATTACTGGTTACAGGGTCCGCCTTTTATGCAAAACACTGTTTTTCCTTGTTTCCAAACATGTTTCGGCACCTCTGTGCCATCATCAGTGGTTTTCGTTTATTGAAAAACTGTAAGTAGTGAACTTATTTTAGGTTGTAACCGATCTAACAAAACGAGGCCTAAAGACAGTTTTTGCTCGTTTTTGTTATTACCATGATTTTACATTATTCGGTTTTGCAGTATCATCTGTACTGTGTCTTGCGCTGATGGCTTGTCATCTGCAAGCCAAACTATGTAAACGTGAATTTTATCAGCGAATTAACACATCCCTCGATTTTTAGTGATTTTGGTGTGTCAAAATTTTTTTCGTATGTATTCGTTATTATTCACGTTTTGTTGTGAATGATCATTCATCTGCAAGAGCTGAGAATCCGAAAGATGAATAACTCAGGAAAGGACTGAGAGCAAGCTAATCTGTTTGAATCGCAAGGACCTGTAACGCTCCCGTGGTGCATGTTCCTGAATGCGCTCTCGCATTGTCTTGTTGCAGAATAAAGTGGGGACCCATTACAACTACAGTGGGCATAACATGGCTCAGCACAATCCTGGTTATGTATCTCTGAGCATTAATTCGGCCTCTGAGTATCTGAACGTCGTAACTGCCAGTTTGCGATGTTTCCGCACCACAGGAGTGAGCCCTGGACTGCTGCTTCGTTACAAACATTCACCATGACAACGATACACACGAATGCGTCCATCGCGCCATGTTAGACGAAAGCGGGACTCGTCTGTAAACAATACATTGCGCCAGTGACGCAACTGCCTGTGCCTGTTTTCCTCAGCGAATCGAAGTCGATGTCTCATTTGTAGAGCTGTTAATCGAGGATCGTGATGAGGTCTTCTTGATCTTACATCAGCCTCTCGTAGTCTGTTGCCTACTTTTTGATCACTGACACTGCAACCAGTCATTGCTCTTAATTAATTTTATAGGTCCTGTATAGTCGCAGTCCGCAGGCGAAGACGAAAGTTAACCACGTATCGGCCGTCTCTGGCCGAAGTTTTCTGTTTTCTCCCTTTTCCTGGCTTTCGTGGTATACGTACCAGTTTCACGAAATCGTTTCCAACCCTCCCAACAAGAGATGAAGCTACTTTAAAATCTGCACGAGTAGTCCAGTCTTCCTCCAGTAATGTCACTTGCTGCTTCAGGCAAATGCCTCATGTTGACTGATGAAACACGCACAAGTAGTATAGACACGGGCGCGCTTTGTAGCCGCGCGGTCTGGGGCGCCTTGTCAGAGTTCGCACGGCTTCCCCCGTCGGAGGTTCGAGTCCTCCCTCGGGCATTGGTGTATGTGTAGTCATTTGCTTAAGTTAGTTTAAGTTACATCAAGTAGTGTTAAGCTTACGGACCGATGACCTCAGCAGTTGGGTCCCATAGGATCTTACCATCAATTTCAATAGTATAGAGACGCACTCGTTACTGACACTCATTAGATGACAGAGTGAGACATTGCTCCTTCCGTTTCACTCTTAGACACAGCATGATGCATTTCGATGGTGGCACTAAGCCATGGCTTTCAAAAGTATTGTGGAGCACTGTTCTCATTATTAAAACACATCGGAAGGCTATGAGCGACAATATATGTCTTAAGCACAGACTACGTCCATGCTACTTTTGATCAAATGCTAGTCCCTTTAATTGTTTTGAGCTGCATAAGTACGAGATGACAGAGCGATAGATACAAGATCCTTTCGCGTTTCCTATAGAATTAGAAGAGAAGTGTTCAACGTGGCAGCTGAAAATGCATTTTCTTCTTGTTATACTGAGCAATAATGAAAATGCAAATCGCATTAAACTAGGTAATTCCTATCAGTTTCACTGAGCCTGTAATGCGAATGACAAAAATAAATTTTGAGTGTTCTTCTGTACTATCACATTTCAAAAGCGTCTTGAATCTTCTTGTTTAAATCGCTTTTCGTCTACATTTGACTTGCGTGCAAGTACAAGTACCTACAATTTTATGATCGATAACTAATTTCTCCTTTTCAGAGACGCTTTTCTGGCTACTGCCAGTCTGCATTTTACATCCTCTCTACTTCAGTCATCGTCGGTATAGCAAAGCTCACATGCCACTTCTAGTCCCTCATTTCGTAATGTAATTCTATCAGCATCACCAGATTTATTTCGACTACATTCTGTTACCGTTGTTTTACCTTTGCTTATATTCATTTCATAACAATTTTTGAATAAAACTCAGTGAAACATTAATCGCTAACGTAGGCACGATCAAACATCTTCGAACTGCGTTCAACAAAATATTTGAGCCCCTCCATTAATCACAGGTTTTCATCCACTGGTCACAGCAGATTACTTGAATTAGTTGCGAAATAACGGCAAATACGCACACATAAGTGTTTTACATGTTACCTCAGTGTTTCCATTTATGTGGCGTTTGGTATTCCAGAGTGTGCTATGTAATTCGATGAACATGAATCAGAAAATAAATCTAAAGAGCTGAAATTCGATCCCCAATCTGTCCCACGGTTTTCCCTGTCGCTTATTACTTCCTACACCTCTCCACCCCTCTCAACGATTTTCTATAGTAGAATATGCCAACCAGCGTCTTGTGTCAGACTCCACGTTATACTCTAGGTCCCCTACAATCAGCGTTCAAGGAAAGCGAGGACAGACCGCTTTCTATAGGACCATGCCCAGCAAAACACTGTAATGTCTGAGGACAGCTTACTTGGCGTTTTCTATTTAACCATGTTTCCTGTAGCGCAACAAGAAGTGGTTTACCGTCACTACGTGCAGTGGCATTAATCCTCCTGCCAGTTTTGTTTCTACATACGACTTCCTGGAACGAGGTAATTCAATAAGTTTTTGAACAGTGATAAAGTATGAGCCTGGAAGTAGTACCATCACATTTAGCTGGACATGCACATCAGGTTGAATGTAGACATTATTGTGTTAAGTTCAAAGGCTCCTCCCATCAACTGATATTTTATCATAAATTTTCAACAAACATCCCATATAGAAACAAATAACTTCTTTAAAGTTAACATGGTTTGCGAGAATGAGCAAGCTAAACATAAGTAGCCTTACTGTTACAGTGAAGTTACGGTGAACTTCTGGAAGTAGTCGAACGCTGCAGGAATATGAAAGATGCCAAACAAGTTGCACATGCCTTCTGGCAACCACACTAATCTGCGTTGGTTTGAACTTCCAATAGGAAAATCGCTCCCCTCAGATGTGGTATTCAGAACGGAATAACGTGTTGAAAAGGGCAGCCCTGACAAATGAACCTGGGGTGTTGCTTCTTTCAGTAAGCATTAATAATCTCAATAAAAGTGGGTTCATTTATCTACTGAAATAAAATATCGGGAATTGTTATCTCCATTATTTTATTACCAAACGTCTATGACGGATAATTAACACCAGATATTAAAAAGAACTGATATCTGGAAAAATAACACACACAGAAAGTAACACAACGAGAGAATAAAGAACAATGGATATAAACGTCTCCTTACAACTTTGCACGTCATTCATAAAAAGAAACGATCGCGATGTCTGCTCAGTCTTTGCTCCGATGTTTCCACAAAAGACATAGGATATTACATGCAACTATAATGATTGATAGTTAATGACCTCTGGGAGCCGAATCAAAAGAAGTCAAAATTACGCCTTCAACGACAATTTATATCTCGCATGTGCATTAAATTCTAACCCATGATTTACGAGGATGGCTTGATGGCTCGGGTGAATATTCCTGAAAGAATGGAACATTTTTGTTGCACCTTCGTGGTTGGTAACTTTGATTATACCAAGGATCATTAAAGAATGTCAATACTGTATAGTGTACAGTTCATTGTTGACAGACGTCTGTATTGATCAGTGCGTCGATTGCGACTGAAAATGATGAAAACACAGTTTCGTGCTGTTAATAAACATTTTAATTTGAAGTCTTGGACTCTTGCAAAACTCAAAGCAGAACTGGATGAACTTCACACGGGCTCTGCACCATCAGTGAAGACCGTTTACTTCTGGTCTGGTGAATTTAAACGTGTTCGGCCAAGCAACGAAGAGGAAGTGCCGTCCAATTGAGGTCACCACACTGGTAACATTGACAAAATCTATGTATGGTAATGCAAAACCGTCGAACAAAATTTCGTGAGAGTGATAAGACTGTAGACATCTCAATAGAGAGAGTGTGTCATATTCTGCACCGAGAATTTACTGTGGAAAAGCTATGTGCGAGGTGGAAACCGCGATTGCTCACAGTCGACCAAAAGCACATCCGGCTGAGCATTTCCTCACAATGTCTAGGGTGGTTTAATTGCAGTATGCAAGACATTTTACGCCAATTTGTGACAGCAGATTAAACACCAGAATCAAATTGGTAGTCAATACTGGTGTAAGTGCACCGAATGAGGCAAAGACCATTTTATCAGCTGGTAAGGTTTTTTGGAACTGCCAAGTAATAATCCTGATAGATTACTTGGAAAAAAGGCAGAACAATAACTGGACCCTATTTTAGTTCATTGATGGATCGTTTGAAACTGGCGTTGGCTGAAAATACCAAGGTTGTCACGCCAAAATGTAATCATTCACCAGAATAATGGACCACCCCACACATAAGCGATAACAACGGCGAAAATGAATGCATTGGCCTTTGAACTGTTTCTCATCTACCATTTACGCCAGACATAGCCTCAAGTCACTTATTCCTATCCGCTAACTTGAAACTTTGGCTTGATGGAAAGAAATTTTCGTCAGATGAGGAATTGATAGTTGCAATCAAAGACTACTTTGCAGAGTCTGGCAGAAACTGTATTTACGATGGGAGGATCGCTGGACCAGCTGTATATCCCTCATAGGAGACTATGTAGAGAAGTGAGGTGAGATGTTTACGGAAAAAAAGAAACATTTTTTGCTTGTTTTCTTCCAGATATCCAAACCACCTTTGTAAGCTCCAGGAAGGAGTAGTATTGGTGGCTCAATATTGCAAGTTCGCTAGAGCTGTCGAAAAAGAGCCCCTCAGCAGAGTTGTGTGCTCTCAGTTCGCAGAGCTGTATCCAAATTCCTGACCCACAGTAACGCCTCTCTCCTTTGAAGTACACATAAGGCTACGTTTCGCCAAAGCCAAGGCTCCGTTAAATTCTGTCCAACGAATATGTTTGTATGGAAACTGCTAAACTCCCCTCCCTGGGAAAAGTTAGTCAGTTACCCAGTGGCTTATGTTACTGCAAGTACCGTTTTTCTCAAAGTTAAATACAAAATTTCCACTGTTTACAGATGTAATAATTTAATCCAGTACGCTGGCCTTGCTCGTCTCTAATTGCAGCTAAGAGCCTTGGTACATACCACTCCCGAGTGATTTGTTAGGGTCACCCGATAGAGTTGCTTTTCACGTTTTCTATGGCGTGACAGAGCGTTCAACCTGCGTGGAGACAACGCCTAGGTGGCGGCACTTGGGTCCTGCAAATGGGGAAAAATTCTAAAAGGAAACCACCTTTTTCTTTTCACATGAAAAGGACAGACATCTTGATCTGAGCGTGGCGTTCTAGTTGAAACACCCCCTTAGAAAAATTTATGAATTACTGTGCTCTTACGTTATTTGATTTTCAAACAGCTGAGCAAAACTGAACGTATTCAGACATTTCTCTCTTTACTTATTCTGATCATCACTAAACTGACATACAACATTTTTTTTTTTTTTTTTTTTTTTTTTGCGCAACGCAATCTGACTTTCAATAATCCCTACAAAAGAATGGCCCTGACTAACAATAACCTATACCTTTCATGAATCACTTACCTCACAAAAATCTTCGTTACTCAAGCTACTGCAATACAGCGTGCGCCAGTACTGCCAGCTGAATAAAAGTTCTAACTACTGAAGGCACTAACTACTGATAGGCATAGTTAGCAAATGAAAGATTTTGATAGAGAACAAACAATGTATTTACCTTAATAATGTTCAAAAGTCATCATATATATATATCAGTTCATGATATACAGTATTACAAATTTACTCTTTCTGATGGACACACATCCAGATCGTCCATTCTCAAAATTCTGCCATCTCTCTCCCCACATCCACCACTGCTGGCGGCTCACCTCCAACTCCGCAACGCTACGTGCTATTCACATCCAACTGCCCAACACTATAATAGCAAATATTACAATAATGCAAACCAGCCACAGACTTCACACAGCACAGACAGTGATTTTTATATAGAGCGCTACGTGGCGTTACCAACATAAAAACCTATAGAGCCTACTTACACAGTCTCTTGCTGTGTCCCCTGTCACAGACCTTAGGCCGATTAGCTTTGGTTCTGAAAAAATAGGTAGTTATCTTCACAGGGTTTCCTCATGGCTGATTATAACGGCGTTTTATGGTGGATCAGAGCACCCTCATGCTTTACTGACCACGATATTGGCCGGCCGGTGTGGCCGTGCGGATCTAGGCGCGTCAGTCTGGAACCGCGTGACCGCTACGGTCGCAGGTTCGAATCCTGCCTCGGGCATGGATGTGTGTGATGCCCTTAGGTTAGTTAGGTTTAAGTAGTTCTAAGTTCTAGGGGACTGATGACCTAAGATGTTAAGTCCCATAGTGCTCAGAGCCATTTGAACCATTTTGAACCACGATATTCACCAGTCTGCTGACTGGTTTGATGCGGCCCGCCACGAATTCCTTTCCTGTACTAATCTTTTCATCCCAGAGTAGCACTTGTAACCTACGTCCTCGTTTATTTGCGGAATGTGTCCCAATCTCCTCTACAGCTGTTACCCTCAGCAGCTCCCTCTGCTATCACATTAGTTATTCCATGATGTCATTTCTTACCTTATCAGTTCACCTAATTCTCAGAATTCGTCTCTAGCCTCACATCACAAATGTTTCGAATCTCTTCGTTCAGGTTTACCATAGTCCATGTCTACTGTACAATGCTGTGCTCCAAACGTACATTCTCAGAATTTCTTCCTCAAGTTAAGCCCTATGTTTGATACTAGTAGATTACTATTGGCCATGAATGCCCTTTGCTGAAACCTAGTATGATTTTCATGTTCTTTTTGCTCCGTCCGTCATGGGTTATTTTGCTGCCTAGGTAGCAGAATTTCTTAACTTCATCTATTTCGTGATCACTAATCCTGGTGTTAAGTTTCTCACTGTTCTCATTTATGCTACTTCTCATTACTTTCGTCTTTCTTCGATTTACTGTCAGTCCATATTCTGTACTCATTAGACGGTACATTCCATTAAGCAGATGCTATAGTTGTTCTGCACTACTGCTGAGGCTCGCAATGTCATAAGAGAATCGTGTCATTGATATCCTTTCACCTCTAATTTTAATCCCAATTTTGAATTTTTTTATATTTCTATCACTGGTTCTTCGAATAGACTGAACAGCAGGAGCGAGGACTACATCCCTGTCTTACACCCTACACAATCCGAGCACTTCGTTCTTGACCCCCCCCCCCCCCACTCTCATTGTTCCCCCCTGGCTCTTGTACATATTGTATATTACCAGTTTTTCCCTATAGCTTACGGCTATTTTTCTTAGAATTTCACACATGACGCCCTTTGAGTTTATCGTATGATTTTTCCAGGTCAACAGATTCTATGAACGTGTCTTGATTTTTCTTTAGTCTTGCTTCCATTACCAACCACAACGTCTAAATGCCTCTCTAGTGTCTTTACCTTTCCTAAAGCCTAACTGATCGTCATCTAACACACCCTCAATTTTTCTTTTCCATTTTTTCTATATTATTATTGACAGCAATTTGTATGCATGATCTGTTATGCTGATTTTGCGATAATTCTTGCCTTTGTTGGCTATCGCTACCTTCAGAATTGTGTAGATGATGTTCCTCCGAAAGTCAGATGGTATATCGTCAGACTCTTACATTCTACACACCAACGTGAGTTGTCGTTTCGTTGCCGATTGCCCAAAGATTTTAGAAATTCCGGTGGAATGTTATCAGTCCCTTCTACCTTATTCGATCTCAGGTCTTCCAAAGCTCTTCTAAATTCTGTTTCTAATGCTGGATCACCTATCTCTTCTACGTCGACTTCCGTTTCTTCGTCTGTCACGTGTTCAGATAAGTCTTTCCAGCCACTGAGGTTTTCGGTGCGCTCTTTTACCTACCCGCTCTCTCCTCTCCATTTAACAGCGGAATTCCTACTGCATTCTTAATGTTACTACCGTTCCTTTTAATTTCACCAAAAGTTGTTTTGACTTTTCAATATGATGAGTCAGTTCTGCCGACCGTCATTTCTTTTTCGGTTTCTTCACATTTGTCATGTATCCATTTCGCCTTAGCTTCCCTGCACTTCCAGCTTACATTCTTAAATGACTTGTATCTCTGTATTCCTGAATTTCCCTGAAGTTTTTTGCACTTCCTTTTTCGTCGATCAAGAGAAGTATGTCTTCTATTACCCATGGTTTATTTGCAGTTACCTTCTTGGTGCATATGTTTTTCTTTCCAGCTTCCATGATTGCACTTTTCAGAGCTGTCCATACCACTTCAACTTAACAGCCTACCGAGCTATTCCTTATCGGCGTCTGTTTAAACAAAACAATCGGCGGCCTAACTGGCGTGCACGTGATCCATTGGTCTTCGCCAGTACTCCTCTTAGAACAGGACCGACATCTCCTGGGGACAATGCTGGGGTCCTCGATCCACGCCTATCCCTTTGTGAGCTCATTACGCGCCGCAGACATGCAGCTACAGGAAATTCACATGTAAAATCTATCCAGTACGGAGAGGATAGTCAACCAAGAAATCACGGCTTAATTTTTGCAATCATGGAGGCTACTCATAATCAGCATTAATACATTTATCGGTACCAGAAGCTACAGGATGAAATAGAGAAATGAAATATAAATGAGTCAGTCCAGAACACACAGACGTGTTTCAGATGGGCTCAGTACCATTTCTTCATTGTTATACGAGAGCTCATTAATTACTTTCAAGTATCAGTCACGACAAACACGTTTCAATCATTCTCACTATTGAACATATCGCATGGACGAGCAATATATTCCTACACAGTGTGTCCCAGTTCCTTTAGGACTGTGGCTATGAAAAATAAAAGTGATAGATTATATTCTCAAAATAGCTGTATTTATTCAAAGTAGTCTCCACATGAATAAATACACAGCTAAAGTAGTTTTAAAAGTGTTCTAAAACAGAGACTATAGTCCTTTTTAGAACTTCATTTAGTACTGCAGTACAATTTCCTTGGATGTCCTTAACTGAATTGTAAATGTGTGCTATCCATTGTCAACGTCATTTCGGGGATCAACCAGAATCCGACTGTGGGTAAACGGAACGAATACGGCGGGGGATCCATTTCGTGCCCAAAAACCCGCACTTGTCTTCACTTTGTGTGGTCTGGCATCGTTTTTGAGGAGCAATCAGGAACCAGCCTCTCGTCCGCAGACGATGGAGGACTCAAAAAGCTTGGTGCTACCTCGCTCCTCCACCGTCATTTCCCGACCCGTGTCAGACACGAACCGGTACGTCTGCGGCCAGGACGCCTCGCCTGCTACAGTGAAGCTACCACTTTGACCTTCTACACAGGTAATGAAAATTCGAGGGTCGTAACGCCACAACTCGTCACGAGATAGCAGTGCAATTTGGAACATCACCCAAGCAGCCCTAACGGAACTGAGACACACTGTGTATAGGATGAATTCTTCTCGAGTTATCAGCCGAGTGGTGGTGTCGTCTTGTCGCGACGTTTCAATGAGTTTCGTACCCATCATCTTCTGGCGAAGATGATGATCTTCACTTCGCCACCACTCGGCTGATAACCCGAGAAGAATTCATCTGTGGAATACGTCGAGAAAGACTGCAATCGCATACACAGTGTATGTGCTTGGACAGCCTCAGCAGGAGATGTTACATATCTTTCTCCCTGCCTTAAGTGTGCTATAATTATATCATGAGTGTTGGACCTGCGAAACATAACTCAACAAAAAATGGTTCAAATGGCTCTGAGCACTATGGGACTTAACATCTGTGGTCATCATTCCCCAAGAACTTAGAACTACTTAAACCTAACTAACCTAAGGGCATCACACACATCCATGCCCGAGGCAGGATTCGAACCTGCGACCGTAGCGGTCACGCGGTTCCAGACTGAGGCACCTAGAACTGCACGGCCACACCGGCCGGTCATAACTGAACACAGAAGAGTATTCAGTTAACCTGGGACTCCAGTAGATCACAGCAGAGGGGTCAAAATTTCTGCTGTGAACTAAGAATTTGAAGGGGATTATGTCGCAGCCTCAAATCCTCGTAAATTTTGCCTTCACTGACGACGGTCATCAAAGCCTATAGGCTGATATATGTTGGCACTCTCTGCATATGTAGTTGCGAACTACCCTCTAGCAAATAGTCCCTCAAGCTAATATGAAGGAATATATGGATGTCTGCAGTGTCTCCATTAACTGTTGTGTCTTCTTAAGTTTTTATAAGACTTAGCATAACATTTCCGCCCCTCTCACTGTGAAACATTCAGACTAAATTTCAAAAGTTTCTAAATTATGTCCACTCAGGAAATTAACACTGATAATTTAACTCGAATCTTGTCTCAGAATTGATACAGGTTCCCACGCAAGCCCCTGCACGATCTCAGGGTGAAATAACTCATATTTTCGAAAGTCAATGCTCTTTGGACCACGTGTGTCGCCGGAAAAACCAGTTTTATGGTACGACAGCCAAAACGACATCTCCCGTGTGTGACTCTCCTACGTACTCAGGACGCCATATGAAGGCCACAGTAATTAAAACAACTAGAGCGAACTGGCTGCGGGCAACATCGTAAATCTAGCGAAGCGCGCGGCCACGTGATCGCCAGCGATGAGCCAGCAAAGGTGGGACTACAGCTGCGTGGGTGGAGTCAGATTAACAGCCTTGCCGCTGCCCCGATAACTAGCTCGGTACCGCACAAGTTGGCGGGAGCATGGTTGAATCAAAATGTATTAACAGTTCCAAGAAGGCGGTTCCGTGTACATAGGTCTGACGTTCCTCCATGGTTTATGTGTGACAGTCTCGCAGAAGGCACGGCTGTTCGTACTGGGTATGCTGTTACTGACTTCATCCTACGATGTTAAGAAAAGCGATATAAGTAACGCTACATGCGGTGAATACGAATCATACTCTGGGTAAGGTAAACTGGAAACATAAAGAAAATTCTTAAGCAACCTTCGTCAAATATCAGTCAATCGCTTAAAAAAATACACCAGTCGCTTTGGACCCTGGTACATGGTGTACAACTAGTACTACGAGGAAACATGGCCGACTGCCACTAACGTAGGCCAAAGGAAAAGCAATACAGTGAAATGTGCCAGCAGGTCCACCACGTGGAAATGCAACAGAAAGGCAAAGATGAGCTATCGACAATGTGCCCATGACAGTACTGTCAGTGAAGTTGACCGGTTTCTTTATACATGGTGAGTCAGGAGGAATGGCACATACTTTGAGGGGTAATAGTAATTCCCAACAAAAAAAGAATAAATAAAAATAAAAACTTCATATGGACATATGGACATACGGACATTTATTTGGAGCCAAACCGAAGGGGAGCGATGTAGACTGCTTGGCTCTTGCCGATGACATTGCCATTCTGTCAAACGACGTAGACTCCGCTAGAGTTCAAATCGAACTTTTGAAGGAAATCGCTGAACAATCTCGTCTGCAAATACCATTTGAGAAAACAGAAGTCATACTTAACACATAAGACGCCACTCCAAAATTCCGTACGAAATATGGGGTCGTCGCCCGGGTAGAGAAATACAGGTACCTGGGTGAAATCGCCATGAAAAATGGACTGGGCAAGGAAGCGCTTAGGGCACGGATACGCAAACTAGAAACAGCTTACCAACCATTCCGCACTATCTACAACAAGAAATGCCTTTCACAAAACACTAAGATACGTCACGACGAAACAGTTTTTAAGCCAGTAGTTTTGTATCCACCCGAAACTCTATCCCTAAACGCTGATAAAAGACTCTTCGAAGAACTGGACGAACAAGAACGGAAAATCATTAGAGGAATCCCAGGATCCACGTACAAGAATGGCATCCATTAAAACAGATCCTACAAGAAACCTACAGTAAAATACAAAAAAATACAGACACAATCCATAAGAGACTGGCACAATTTTATGTCACCTCAAACGAATGGACGGAAGTAGTTTAATCAAAAATATACTTCTGTTTTTTTATTAAAAAACAAAAACTGAGGTGTCATGGTTCAAAAACTCCAAAGAAGACCTCCATATGCTACATATCAACCCCGAAGATGCTTTTGACACAGTTATTTTCCAAAAGAAGATACTGACAAGCGGAATAACCTGAGACGAGCAACCGAAAAGAAGACACGGCGTCCTTTGGATAGAAGAGCACAAGCAGGCCCACTCACAACGAATGAGGGAAGTCCGGGCTCAGAAAAAAGCCAGGCTCAGTGCTACGTGCAACTAGACTTAACGTGGTCCTAGATGGCCCCCAACGAATAAATAAAATAAACATATGCCCCATTCCGAATAAATTCCTTGATGGAACACATTTAATGTATAATGATGTTTAATTTTTGTGTTATTCAAACACTGTCATTGCTTACGATGTACCACATTAGTGTAGAGGAGACAAACTATTTAGGACACTTGTGGTCCATCAAGTCGGGAAACTACCTCAAACTGGGTTACAAGAAGTACCTAAGCTACAACGTATGCGCATCGCGCGCGATTTTCAGTATACTTGCGCTCTTAATGAACACTCTTAGTCTTAGAGAAAAATGAATAGGATAGCTTTTGTAGGAAATTTGGTGTAGTTTAATTTTGTATTGCGACTCGTTTCCACTGAGGGCTGTGGTTTTCGAATAGCTTAAGAAATACGTAAATAAAGTGGCAGTAAATATGTTCTAATTCGAAAACCATTCGGAGTAGGGCACATGTCCACGAAATTTTTCGTTCAGAATCACTAATCACCATCACGGCTCAAAGCATGTACCTTTTCTTCTGACTCACGCTGTACACCATGTAGCAAGAACAGTGGGCGTGAAAAGTTTCAAATCGACACGGACCAGACACGAGTGTCAGCCTTGTCAATTACAATCGATTTGAAGTTCGACAAGAGTTACTGCTGTCATTCAATGCAGATCCATCTCAACCAGTTTCGTATTTCTCGCTGTAGGCCGTTGCTCTCAGCAGCACATAAAGCTGCACGTCTTCAGGGAATCACACAATACAGAAACTGGGAAGTAATTGACTGGACGCGTGTAGCGTCGTTCGGCGAGTCGGGATTTTGTCTGTATTTAAATGATACCATTTAAATGATACCAGGCACCGGGAGCACCGACTTCCCACTGAGGCGATTCACCTCAGGTTGGAGGTGATTCTGTAATGTATTGAGGACGGTTTTTGTACCATCACTTGGAGCCAGGATGTTTATTTCAATATTCTTGGCGACAAAAAGTTGCCCTTTCCACCATCTAGGAAGTCAATAGCCGTGTTCACAAAGCTCCACCTACACGATTCTTCTTACACAAACACTAAGGCGTCCTTTAACACTTCGCTTGACCCGCTAAATCACCACATCTTATCCCATAATTTGGGACAGCGTAACCCGATAATGTTATAGCTCTGCGGTATCAAATGGTTATCAAACGGTTTCAGCATACATGAAAATATATGTGGGCTCCTTCCTAGCTGAATCCATTACCAAGATCAGAGCCGGAGTTGACATGATGTCCCCTTGAGAGGTGTAACGTTTTTGTCGAATGTCGTTAAGTACAGGACAGCAAAAATTTAGTTGAGAATTTCTGCTGGAAACGGGGCTACAATTGAAGGCGCTCTCGCCCGGTCTCTTCTCCCAACCCTCTACAAACCACCGGCACGGTTGGATGGAGAGACGGATGAATCGACAGATGGTATAAAGTACTTATCCAACAATAAGACCGATTCTTTCTTCACGTCAATGAACATGACTTGCGGGTGCGGCGTCTAATGGGGAACTTAGGTAACAACAAGAGTACCTCACCGATTGAGGTGGCGAAGTGCTTAGCACACTGGATTCGCATTCTGGAAAAAGACAGCTCAAACCCACGTCCGACCAACAAGATATAGGTCCTCCTGATTCTTAAATCGCTTAAGGGAAATGCTTGAATCATCCCTTTGAAAGGGCAGAGCAGATTTCCTTTTTCCCTAATCTGAGCTTGCGCTCCGTTTCTAATTACCTCGATGCCAAAGGGGCTTAACTACTAATCTTCATTCCTTCTTTCCTTCCGAGTGCATCAGTCGGCGTCGTGCAGCATACCATGACCTTCCTACTACGGTGTATGATGCAAGAATATTGCAGGACACATTCATAATAAGGTAGTGAGTTTGCCCGATTACCTGCTTATCAGACTAAGGAACACCGTTACGATAACATATTTTACTCGGGGAGAATTAGTAGAAATCTATTTCCTTTTAAATTCTGAGATTTGAGTGCTGTTTGTCAGATTCCTTTCTCAGTACGAAAATCCGGATGTAGTGAGCCCGTGTGGGACTTGGCAGCACGGCATCTGGTCCATTCTTCAACAGTGGCTGCACCTCAGGTCATTTCCTAGGGCGTATGGAAGTAGTGCTCGGCCCGGACAACTTTCTAATCGTCACTATGCATCATACAGCTGATGGTAGTCATTATTCGCAGTTGCGAGTTCATCTGATGTGTTTCGTAACGGCTGTGGTCGCCGCAGTGCGTTGTCATCAGAATAACACAGGCACTGCAATATCGTATGCACAATATGAGGACTTCTTCATTCCATCAGAATAACACAGGCACTGCAATATCGTATGCACAATATGAGGACTTCTTCATTCCCTACTGATATTCAATAAAATATATTTCTAAGTGTACGAATCTTCGCATTTGATCATAGGCATTTAGACGAAGAAACAATTTTGAAGTTTGTTGGAAGACACTATGTGCTCTACCTATCAAACACTGCTTGAATATATCTGGATAATTTGCGATCCGTTTTAACCAAAATCTAATTTTTCAATCATCTAAGCGTTTATGCAGTCACATCTCCGGAAATATGTGTGGCAAATTATACAATTTTGCAGATAGGTACACTGGAATATGTGGACACTGTCTGTAAAATGTATTGCGAATCGAATTAGTAGTAAAAATAATAATAAATTAAATCGTCATGTCTGATGCACCAGTTTTACTGCAAGATCAGTGCAAATGTAATAAAGAATAAATTTTATTCATTGCTTTTTGTTGTGTTTGCCCGTGTGTGGGGGGTGGGGGGGGGGGTGGGAGGGTGGAGGAGGGGCGCGTCAGTGAGAAGAGGTCTCGAAAACTTTTGATAGTATGTGTACAGTTTACGAACTAAGTGTTCACATCTTCAAATTCTGAAAGACTATAATCTGGATATTAGCGCCTCAAGGCATACAAACAGTTAGCAACCGTCTCTTAATGGTTAAAAGTTTATCATAAGATTGTACTGCTTAATGAGTGCATTATGCAACATTTAAACCTTTCAATTTGATCAATAATTACGTCAAACATTGGAAATCAAATTTTTGCTGGCCCTCGAAGCATTTGGTTAGGTAAACTGCAACAGGGACCTTGAACAATGAACCATGAACCGGGATAGCCATTTATTGATACAGATCCCAATCCCGCATTGCATGCTACACGTACCTGACTAAAAGAAAGGCGGCCTCTCGAAACATTTATCACTTTAACGTCCTTCAGACCAAAAGTGCTATCTCAGTTACGGTTCGATACAGCTGAGCACAGATATAACAATGAGAGATCTTAGACTTCCCGCATCACGGAGGTATTAGATTTGTCACCATGACTTACAGAGAATTTTACACAGATATTCAACCCAGGGGACATTTGCGAATAGGGAGATTAGGTTGCTAGAGGTTATAATGAACGTCATCCATATGCAATACGATCCATGCGGACTTCTAGTCAGTACATTACGATATCGAAATATGATTTCAAACAGGACACAGCCCAATCAGGCAGCTCCTATAGTCAGAGCTGTACAAGCTCCAGAAACTTGCCAACGTAAGGCAGAAAACAAGTCACTCCAAACTGTCACCGTAACTGACGGACCTATTTCCCTGCATACCACGCATTCGGGAGGACGACGGTTCAATCCCGTCTCCGGCCATCCTGATTTAGGTTTTCCGTGATTTCCCTAACTCGTTTCAGGCAAATGCCGGGATGGTTCCTTTGAAAGGGCACGGCCGATTTCCTTCCCAATCCTTCCCTAACCCGAGCTTGCGCTCCGTCTCTAATGACCTCGTTGTCGACGGGACGTTAAACACTAACCACCACCACCACCTGCATACCTCGCCTGTTTCCGACAGCTTGCCCTTAATGTCTACTCGAGTCCTAATGGAATCTTTCCACTAAAATTTTTCACTCTGTGTTTTTAAATACTCAATGAACGTTACACAGTATCTTAGCTAAAACCTTTCATACGTAAGATCGTTCCATATTATATAGTATTATGTCTACTGCTAATGCACCTAACGATTAATCAGTACTTAACAAAAGATATGCCCTTTCAGTGAAGAACGCGAAAAAGTTGAAAAGTGGACCACCTAATATGATGTTCCAGTGAATCAGAGTGACAAAAAAAAAGTCTACGTAATAGATGTAAACTGCAATAAATTTCCGTTTATCTATAAACTACCCACTGGCCGGCACTTGGATGGGTGACAATCCAGCCGCCATGCACTGTTGCCGTTTTTCGGGGTGCACTCAGCATCGTGATGCCAATTGAGGAGCTACTCGACAGAACGGTACCATCATAACGACTGGGAGAGCGGTGTGCTGACTCCATGCCCCTCCTATCCGCATCCTCCTCTGAGGATGACACGGCGGTCGGATGGTCCCAGCAGGCCACTCGTGGCCTGACGACGGAATGCTTAGTGCTTAGTGATGCTACCCAACGAAACCTAAAAGCGCACTTGTGTTCGGATACCATACATACAGTGCAGTAATATACTGTGATTTCGTACGTTAAAACTCAGTCCAAACTCCGTTGTAGTTAATTTTCTACATTGGGTACTATCGAACTTAAATGGTCTGTTTCACCGACCGAGAATATCGACAACTAGAAGATAACCAGTGACCTCACTTCCATAGAACTCTTACTGCTCTATCGATCACTTTTTTTTATGCTCTCTCTCTCTCTCTCTCTCACTCTCTCTCTCTGTCTGTCTCTCACTCTCTCTCTTCTTTCATTATTTCATTTTTTTTTACGTTACCGTTTTTCCGGCAACAGAAAGCAAAGTAGTTTCTTTTGAGTTTCAGCTATTACAATGGTCGTAGCACGATGCCGATGTTCGTCAAACTAGCGAACGGATTCAACTCAGACGGCACAGCACTGGAGCAGCTACTACGGCTCCACACGCTATGGAGCCACCTACTTGGGACATGTCGGTTTTCTTTGATTGGCTTATCAGTTTGACAAAATGGTAGATTTTTGTTCTCCATACGTACTCTTAAATACTGAATGAGTCAGTTATCTCTATTATTGCCAACGCTGATACAATTATTTTACAGATAAATCGTAGATAGCCGGCCGCTGTGGCCTAGCCGTTCTAGGCCCTTCAGTCCGGAACCGGTCACAGGTTCGAATCTTGCCTCGGGCATGGATGTGTGCCATGTCCTTAGGTTAGTTAGGCTTAAGTATTTCTAAGCCTAGGTGACTGATGACCTCAGATGTTAAGTCCCATACTTTTTAGAGACATTTGAAAAACACCTACGTATCATATTTTTATGTCACATCGCGAATATCGACGTACAGAATACTGTTAACCTGTCAACGAAAATAGCTTTTGTTAACAGGTGGCTTACCTGAAAGCACTATCCTTCTGAATTGGAGACATTCACTTTCATTTTGTCACCGTGTCTAGTCCGTTGACCTCCACTTCTTAAGCCGTTTTATTTGGTTCGTTATTCATGGTCAGTAGAAAGTAAAACTAATGTCTGACGTCCGGAATACGAGTTCTGACGCCGCATCGCTAGTAAATAACTTTTGGTGGTAGACAGAACATAAATCCCAGTTGTAATTGGCATCATGTGGATTTGCGGATGCCCTGCAGCTGACACCTCATGCTACGCAGTGATTTATGCTCCTACTTATTTGTGAATGCTTTTTGCTCCATCTCCTCCTACTCGCACTTCGCTCCCTGCTCAATACCACGAAAGAAATTATTCATGGAACTATTGGCAATTACTGAAGTCTCAGAGCAGGTAAGATAACATATCTTAGTGTACGGCATAGTAGTGCAAGAGAGTATTAAAACTGCTGAAAGTAATTATTCATTGAACTATTGACAATTACTGAAGTCTCAGACCAGCTAAGATATCATATCTTAGTGTAAGGCATAGTAGTACAAGAGATTATTAAAACCGCCGAGATGGATGCAGGTTAACGTACTGTATACCACAGTACTCTAAATTACAATTAAGAACACGAGTAATATGTACAATGTATTTCGAAGCACAAATGAAGTCCTGTAAAGACTATGCTATCAAAGTTAAGTGAAAAGTAGAAAATTATCCTAAAAACACCAGAGAAGTCTGTTTTTGCTGTGAAGCTACTTGAATAAATATTTAGACATTGTTATGAGCAGTTTTCTTGCACGTTTGGAGGCATAATTAACAATTTGGTAGTCAGAGCAAATTACTGAGCTAGCCTAACATTAACATCGTTGACAGAGTAATGATGACCGTTTATTAAATTGTGCACTGATACGTATACTAATAATAATCACTGTCATAACCACGACCCGTCCGGTTAGCCGAGAGTGGAAAAAAAGGGCGTTAATGCGTTGCTTCCTGGAATCGGGTAGGCGCGCCGGCCCCGGATCGAATCCGCCCGGCGGATTAACGGCGGGGGCCAGCCAGCCTGGATCTCTAATAATTATTTAATAACGTGGGGCCACAATCATAATATATTTCTTTAAGGTCAGTACCGCCATTAGGCTGTTTTTTATTTGCAGTATTACATTTACATGATCATGATTTCGGCTTCAAAGTGCCATTTATTTATTTAGCGTGTGGCTCATAACATCACGGTAAAAACTACAGAAACAACACGATTTAAAAAAAATCACATATGTATAAACAGAACAATAAATAACAGTTTGTATATAAGGACACCACCAGTTGTAAATTTTCACTCGCAGAAGATCAATCACAAACAAACGTCCAGTTTAGATAATATATAGTCTTGGGTCGCCATTAGGAAATCCTGTGGGTCACCCTCATATGCCCTTAGTGGGTATTCCTGCACGATGTATTTGACCGTCTGTCTCTCAGCGCCACAGTCCCAAGCGGCCGAAGGAAGTTTACCCCATCTGTGTAAGGAGTCGGCGCATCTCCCACAGTTGGTTCTGATGTGATTAAGAGTTGACCAAACTTTGCGAGCGCAATCAAATCCTTTTGGTTTACTAAAGGTGCATGGCATACTGTGGCAGTTTACTGCTGTTCTGCTCTCCCATTCCTCTTTCCATCGGTCATTTATTTTAAAGTTGGTTTGGTGCAGCGCCTGCGCGGTCTTTAGTGGAGGATGCCTAGACCGGAGTCGGTTTCCTTGGATGTCGTGAGTATCTTCATGGATTTGTAATTGAGGTTTGGTCATGATTTTTTGAAATTCTCTAACCACAGCGTGTTCTCGGCGCAGGTTAGGAGGGGCTATGTTACTGAGAACGGGCAGACACACTGTAGGAGCTGGCCTGATTGTGCCTGATATAAATGGCATTGTTGCATTAAGTTGGCTATCTACCATGTGCGTGTGTTTGCTGTTGAGCCACACTGGGGCACAGTATTCTGCAACTGGATACACCAAGCCAAGGGCGGATGTTCTTAAGGTAGATGCTGTGGAGCCCCAAGTGGTACCACAGAGCTTCTGCAATATGTTGTTGCGTGTTTTAAGTTTCGTCAGGTGTTCTTTGAGTGTTAGTGTCCTATCTGGGGTAACCCCAAGGTACTTTGGGTGTTTGTTATGATTTAGTATTTTCCCTTCTAGGTATACATGTAGTTTTTTGTTGGCCATTTTGTTGTTCAAATGGAAGGCAGATACTTCCGTCTTTGTAGCACTAGGTTGTAGCCTCCATTTTCTAAAGTATTCGCTGAGAATCCCTAGGTCACTCGTAAGGACATCTTCGGCAGTTTCTATATTTCTGTGGATTGTTGCCAGATCCCAGTCCTCAGCATAATCATATTTGCGCGATCTGGTTGCAGGCATGTCAGCTATGTAAACGCTGAAGAAGGGGCGCAAGGACAGAGCCTTGTGGGGGTCCATTATTGAGTTTCATCTGTTTACTTCTCTCATTCCCCATCAGTACTTGGAAGGTTCTATTTGACAACATATCGTCATTTAGGTTGGTTATCTTCTTGCAGGGGACGACACAGATTAATTTGTACATGAGTTCCTGTTTCCAGACTGTGACTGGGTAACGCTAAATGAACTAACACAACTGGCGGCAGATCGATCGAAGAATTCCTGCCCCACTCCACAGTGAAACAGAAAGTGCCATTATCAAGTGTTTTAATGTTATACAGTGCCTAAGATGGCATACTGTCGTATTTAAAATACACTATTAGACACATTGTCTAAGGGGCAATATTTCTGGTAAAAGCCTGCTGCTTTGTTTTATCACTGAGTATGCCATAGTGGGAAGAAAAAAATGTGAAATCGTACCTACTAAGAATACAACACAGTTAGCTTCTACCGATTTTGGAAATTTGTGGTAAGTTCCTATGGGACCAAACTGCTGAGGTCATCGGTCTCTGGGCTTACACACTACTTAATCTAACTTAAACTAACTTACGCTAAGAATAACACACATACCCATGCCGGACGGAGGACTCGAACCTCCAACGGGGAGAGCCGCGCGAACCGTGACAAGACGCCCAAGACCACGCGGCTACCCCGCGCGGCCTTCTAGAAATGTGAAGTTCTATATGCACAAGACTAAAACTTGAAACACATATGCATACATAAGCTGCTGACGTGCAGCTCGTCGGAAATGGGTAAAACCCAAAGCTGCGAATTTGAAAGGCTGTTGCCAGCAATGCCTTTTTCCAGCAGACTATGCTCCAAAAATGTCGGAGCGTCAGAAAAGGTGAAGCGCTTTGAAAGTATTTAATAGTGTACAATAAAATATTAATGCAAATCTGAATACATCGTCGATCACAGAAAAATGATACGCATCCAATGACACAACAATAATTTCAGTACCTATAAAACAATAAATGTTAGTAATTTGTAGTGACCAAATATTTTCATAATGAACCTCTGAATTAATAGATTTTAAGTGATTCATGCTATTTCAACTTACGATATCTCAGATGATAGCTCTGCACTATAGCTATCGTCGCTGAAAGCTATGTATCTGCGTCTATTTTATTTCTTGATTTATTACATTGTGTTTACGTTTCATTATGCGAATGTTTGTCAGAACGTTGTATCCTCCACAATTAAGTAGCAAATGAACGCCGCATAAATGCCTCGTATTTCGTTGTACTCGTGTATTTATCTAATGAACCGTTAACTATCTTGTCAGTAACTTTATTTATATATTAACTTCATAACATAAAATCGCGGTAATTTAAGAAGTGGTCAGTCGCATGTGTTAGCTGATGCCACCTTTGGAAAAGTGCGCCAAATGACACTTCTGACAACCATGCCAAAATTATTGCTCAAACGATATTAACGATAATCAGTTTTCATCACCGTGAGCGCACTTGCGCAAGAATGCTGCCTTCTTTATTAATGGACAAACCTTTATTTACATTTACTGTGAATGATTTGAGTGTGACTGAATGTTTACAACATTTCTGTATGTAAGTATTGCTGTAATATATTAGTTTGATTCATGAAGTGGTCAAGATGAGTCGAGTTATGTCTGTATACTATAGATCGATAGATCGATGTTGTTTTTTTTTTTGGGGGGGGGGGGGGCGGCGATGGCCTTCAGCCAGTGGAAAGACAGCAAGTAGCGGAACACTATGAGAATCAAGTCCCATCTCTAATGACCTCGATAACGACGGGACTTTAAGCCAAATCCTCCTTTCTTCTTCCTTTGGAAGTCACTTGGAGAGACTTTTCGAATGAAGAGCTCACGGGACTGATTTTGGACATGTACGCGAGTTCTGGAAACAGGCAAACCTGGCTGTAATAACGAGTGTTATTCAATAATGTAGGTGTTTGATTCTGGGTGATGAATGTCCGCTACCTCACTTGTGAAGAAGCTTTATATTTCTAGAGGTCTGAATGTGATCCAGAGCAGACTTCTAAATTTTTCTGCTTATTTTACGGAACGGAGGATAGACAGATTACAGGTTACTATGATTTGTATTGTGTGTGATGATTTGTAAATCATCATGTTCAACTCTGGACGTGTTTGAGCTGATGAATATTCTGTACATTGTGTTTACAAAATTGATTTGGTTTTCACGTATCTTTGATTACAATTTAGTTTCAGGAATTTGCTACTGTTCTCGTAACACTCTCAATGTAAGTGTACTGCATTTGATAAGGGTATTTTCTGTCTGTGCTTTAACTGAATATCATAGGACCACTTCCGATTTATTTGAGATGTCCATTCTCGAATAAACATTCTTCAACGTATTTCTCTGTCGTTTGCGTCACGTAAAGACGATGAAATGATACTTTTTTATTAAATTATTCGTTTAACTTTTATTTTGTATTACTGTGTATTTTATTAACTCTCAATTCTAGCCAATGCATAGACTATTTGACTGCAGAATCA
This sequence comes from Schistocerca cancellata, assembly GCF_023864275.1. Lineage (NCBI taxonomy): Eukaryota > Metazoa > Arthropoda > Insecta > Orthoptera > Acrididae > Schistocerca > Schistocerca cancellata. The sequence goes on from NC_064634.1 coordinate 219,446,339, forward strand.
AAACTACAGGTTATTATTTGCAGAGCATTAGCTATGGGGCATGAGGGCAGACGTGTGTGCCTCGATCCTACACTACTGGCCATTAAAATTGCTACACCAAGAAGAAATGCAGATGATAAATGGGTATTCATTGGACAAATATATTATACTAGAACTGACATGTGATTACATTTTCACGCAGTTTGGGTGCATAGATCCTGAGAAATCAGTACCCAGAACAACCACCTCTGGCCGTAATAACGGCCTTGATACGCCTGGGCATTAAGTCAAACAGGGCTTCGATGGCGTGTACAGGTACAACTGCCCATGCAGCTTCAACACGATACCACAGTTCATCAAGAGTAGTGACTGGCGCATTGTGACGAGTCAGTTGCTCGGCCACCATTGACCAGACATTTTCAATTGGTGAGAGATCTGGAGAATGTGGTGGCCAGGGTAACAGTGGAACATTTTTTGTATCCAGAAAGGCCCGTAGAGGACCTGCAACATGCGGTCGTGCATTATCCTGCCGAAATGTAGGGTTTCGCAGGGATCGAATGAAGGGTAGAGCCACGGGTCGTAATACATCTGAAATGTAACGTCCAGTGTTCAAAGCGCCGTCAATGCGAACAAGAGGTGACCCAGACGTGTAACCAATGGCACCCCATACCATCACTCCGGGTGATACGCTAGTATGGCGATGACGAATGCACGCTTCCAATGTGCGTTCACCGCGATGTCGCCAAACACGGATGCGACATTCATCATGCTGTAAACAGAACCTGGATTCATCGGAAAAAATTACGTTTTGCCATTCGTGCACCCAGATTCGTCGTTGAGTACACCATCGCAGGCGCTCCTGTCTGTGATGCAGCGTTAAGGGTAACAGCAGCCATGGTCTCCGAGCTAATAGTCCACGCTGCTGCAAACGTCGTCGAACTGTTCGTGCAGATGGCTGTTGTCTTCCACATGTCCCCATCTGTTGACTCAGGGATCGAGACGTGGCTGCACGATCCGTTACAGCCATGCGATAAGATGCCTGTCATCTCGACTGCTATTGGTGCGAGGCGGTTGGTATCCAGCACGGCGTTCCGTATTACCCTCCTGAACCCACCGATTCCATATTCTGCTAACAGTCATTGGATCTCGACCAACGCGAGCAACAATGTCGCGATACGATAAACCGCAATCGCGATAGGCTACAATCCGACCTTTATCAAAGTCGGAAACGTGATGGTACGCATTTCTCCTCCTTACACGAGGCATCACAGCAACGTTTCACCGGGCAACGCCGGTCAACTGCTGTTTGTGTATGAGAAATCGGTTGGAAATTTTCCTCATGTCAGCACGTTGTAGGTGTCGCCACCGGCGCCAATCTTGTGTGAATGCTCTGAAAAGCTAATCATCTGCATATCACAGCATCTTCTTCCTGTCGGTTAAATTTCGCGTCTGTAGCACGTCATCTCCATGGTGTAGCAGTTTTATTGGCCAGTGGTGTTTGACTACATCGAACTATGCCTTTCTAATCAGAGCCAAAGTACGAGTAACCACAGGTACAGACGCAAATGGTTTGCTCGTATGGGATGCAGTTTGGAAGAGCGACTACAGTAGCAGTAGCCGTTATGTTCCGACGCACTATTGACCTGCATATCTTTGAACACGGTACAATCTCCTGTAAACCATATTGTGACACTGTACCCTTCCCCAACGTGAGTGTTTTTGGGATTACATTCGGCCCTGACGTCCATTTTATGGATGACAATGAGCGACCACATCGAATTCGCAGGTGAAGGAGCTCTTGGAACGAGTGCTTATTCGATGAATGGATTGTCCTGCTCGTTCCTCGGACTTAAATCGCATCGATTACTTGTGGGACGCACTGGAGAGACATATCGCTGCACGTGCACATGCGCCAGTGAACATTCTGCAGATGCCAATTGCGCTGTTTGGGGAATGGAACGCCCTACCTCAAGAATTCCTTACCAACCTCCAGGTCAGTATGGGAAGACGTTGCAGAACATGCTTTGCCGTCTATGGCGCTACATGTCTGTTTAAGAACCATAACCTGCCTCTTGTAATGGCCAGGGGACCATCATGAATCGCAGTGACTGCAGTGTAATTATTGCCTTTGGATAAAAGTGACATTTTTGTTGCTTTCATTGGGTATTTCTTTCAGTTGCCTTCTGTGGTACACTGTAACACTTCTTTGCATCTTCAATTGAGCTGTGATACACATGATGCGAAAGCTACCTTAGTCCTTAAGTTTTGCATACGAGTGTATTGGGGTTGAACGCAGTGCCGTATTCAGAAGACTAATTCCTTCAGAAGACTTAATCTCCGAAAACATGTGGCACAACAAAGAAAGGAGAATGAAAGGGAGCGACGGTGGACATTAGACTTTTGTTCGAGACACGGTGGTTCAAAGGCTCCTCTGGTGAATGTCCTTTAGGTTTCCTGCAATTTGCCTATATCGATACAGTCTAATGATGATGATGATGATGTTTGATTAGTGGGTCGCTCAACTGCTTGGCCATCAGCGCCCATAGAAAGTCCCAATTTTTACACAGTCCAATTTTTACACAACCCAATCTATTCACTGTCACGAATGATGATAATGATGATGATTATGATGATGAAATGATGAGAACAACACAAACACCGAGCAGAGAAAATCCCCAACCCGGCCAGGAATCCAGCCCGGCTACAGTTTAATGCCTGGGCGGCTCTCTTGATTTAGCAAAACGCATTATCTACTCCCGCCCTCCCCCATTTCAACTAGCAAACAGTGTGAGCTTTGGTCGTACACTTAGGACGTCTCAGAGAATTGTTACTCCTTAGGACATACGTAAATGACCAGTGGTCGAAAAAGAAGAATATTGTTGCGTATAAGAAAAGCCCCAGAGAACATTCACTTGGTGCAGGAACTGACAGATGGCCTTCAAAATGTCATGTAATGGGCGTGAACAGGCGGAAGATTTTATTACAGGATTAGCAAATAATCACTGGAAACAATAGCAACCCTCGAATATTTGGTATCAGGGCGATTTGAAGTGGGACGACATTATGACACTAATAAAAGGAAGTGAAGATGACAGAGTCGATGAATCCCGTTGCAATATAGCTGATCAATATAGAAGATAGCCTATAAAATTTTCGTTGGATACATTATTGAGTGTTACTCGTCAATCTGGATCACTCATTAGGTAGAATAATAGGGAAGGTTTTATGGGGCGCAATGTGTCTGGTAATTACTTTGTATAACGAGCGTTAAAGCACGACACATATGTACATCTGATTTCAACGGCAGATGTTACAGAAGACGTGTTACACTTCGCGAAAGCATATTTGCGAGAAACACGTTACTTCCACCCACATACATCTCACAACATGACCACGAGGGGCATAAACATACGATGAGATGGAAGGAATGAACGTTAGCTCGTCAGTGATGTTAAAGATGCAGCATGATCTCGGAATGGGGAAGGAAATCATCCGCGTCGTTTCCGAAACAACCATACCGCCATTTGCCTTAAGTTATTCAGGGAAACTACGTATAGTCTGAATCTAGATGGACGAACAAGAATCTCAACCTCCAACTTCCCAGGTGCAAGTCCAGTGTACTAATCAAGGCCCGACCTTCCTCGGTCAGAGAAATTCATGTGGATGGTTGGTTGGTTGGTTGTTTGGGGAAGGAGACCAGACAGCGTGGTCATCGGTCTCATCGAATTAGGGAAGGATGGGGAAGGAAGTCGACCGTGCCCTTTCAGAGGAACCATCCCGGCATTTGCCTGGAGTGATTTAGGGAAATCACGGAAAACCTAAATCAGGATGGCCGGACGCGGGATTGAACCGTCGTCCTCCCGAATGCGAGTCCAGTGTCTAACCACTGCGCCACCTCGCTCGGTAAATTCATGTGGAGATCTAACAAAAGTCGCGAATGGAATTGAGAGAATAGGCTGTGGAAATATGGATAACAGGAGGATGGGGGATGGCTGGAGCAAATGATAGTGTTGGATTGTAGACAATAGAGGGCGTATCATAGATAAGGGTGAGAACTGATAGCGCCGAAAGGATACGATAATAGAAGCAAAAACGTTAAAGTCAGCGAATTGTTTGCGAGATAATTGCGAATGTGTGTTTAAGAGCCGTTGTCACCCCAGTAAGAGATACTGTCGTGTTTAGTGCAAACGCACGTTAAATATTCGATTAAGTCAGCATTTAAATTTGGGCTAACCCACATACAGTTTATTAGTCATCATATAAGCAACGCTTCTCATTGAATGTGTGGTTAGGGGTTCTAGCTGATCACATTCTTCCAAGAAAAAACCGTAGGCGGATTTTGCACCCCCGTTGATAAGTTTAGGACTTGGAGCAACGAACTGAACAGTCTTATTAAGCTCTATGAGATGATCCGACGCTGTCTGAAAGAATTTTTAACTCACTATACAGTGCAGTATTGCATCCATGCGTGGAGATGACACATTTAACAAGTTTGAGTGTGCACAAACTTAAAATATGTAAAGTATTGAAGTCCAGTTACATTAATGTGACCACCTGTCAAAAGCCTGAATACTCACATTTTGCACTGAACCACTGTGAGACGTGCAGGAAGAGAGTCACTGAAGTTCTGGAAGGTACCGAAAGGGATGTGGAGCCACGTCGACTCCAGTGCCGCGGCGAGCTGTGCCGGGTTTCTCTTCCGAGGATCCATGGCGCGAACAGGCCTATCGAGCTGGTACAACAATTCTCGATTGGGTTTTAATCCGGGGAGTTTGGTGTCCGATGCTTTTCGAGTACACTGCGAGCTGTGTGATACTTTGCATTGCTCTGGTGTGCTAACGAAAAACAAACTGCCCGTAGAGGTGAACACCACCCCCAGGGTAGATGCATAGTTGTGTTGATCCATTATGCCTTCCAGAATGACGAGGTCGCCCAGAGAACGCCACGAAAACATTCCCAAAAACCATAGCGTTTCCTCCTCCGGCCTGGACCCCTTTGCTTTTAGACGTTCACGCCAAGGACCGTCTGTCCGAAGGAGGATAAAACGTGATTCCTTTGAAAGGCCACCTGTCGCTACTAAATGGACGTCCAGTTCCGGTGTTGACGTGCAGATTACAGCCTTCGTCGCCGATGAACAGCTGTCAGCATGGGTCAACAACAGGGCACCTGCTGCAGAGGCACGTACACAGCTGCGTTCACTGAACATTCGTTGAGGAGACCCTCTTGGTAGCACTTTGGTTCATCTTGGCGGTCAACAGTTGCACATCTATTCTTCCCCCCGTACTCACTTCCGCAGCCATCGTTCACCACTTTTATCTAAGGCGCATAGCGCACTACAGTTACCTCGGTAACGTTTTGGATAATGCCATTTTGCTATGCGAGGTATATTTAAACCAAGAATGCACGCGGACCGTTTAAGAACTTACATTTTTCGGAGATACTTCCACCCTTGGCCCGAAGGCCAGTGATCATTCCCTTTTGGACATCTGATAAATCGCTCCTATTCCGCATTACGACATCGACTGTACTGTTTTCCACATCCCCCCTCCGACTCGCTTTATACACCCTCCACTGCTAGTGCTGCCACCTGCCGTCTGTGAGTGTTTATTACATGTCGCCGTCGAGCGTGGGCGGTGGTCACATTAATGTGACTGTACTGCGTATTTCTTGTTAAGGTACGACAATGGTGAAATTTGAGCGCAGTTCGAAAGATGACATAACTTGGACCTTAAAATTTCAAATAAATTTGTACCAAGTAGGACAATAGCTCATACTGAAGTCTGTGGTTCCTTGTAACCACAAATTCGGAATTACCTCGCCAACGGTTATTTGCGGACGTGTTTAGTGCAGATTTTTGCCTCTGTAATCGCATATTTCCACTCACGTCAGCTTTTTTTTTTAAGTTACGGTTTACGCTGTTGATGTCACAAAACTGCCGCGAGGTAAACCTCAGAGAAATTAGAGTTAGTTCGGAGACTTACACGGAATCGCGAATGGGACTGGAAGGGCAGAGGATAGATGGTGCGGGGCTGCGTAGGGGAAGTAACACGTGAAGTATCCTTCCCCACTCCTCATAGGACATATTGCGGATAGCAGATGTATATTTACGAACCAAATACAACTTTCTTCGACACCAGATTGTGGTGAATTCAGGATGCTGACGACTACGTCTTAGAATCGGCCAATAACTACAGTAAACAGATCACAACAAAAATATGTGTCAACTAGCCGACAACATGTGGATAATGAGGTCCACTTCTGAGCAGTGAGTGTGTCTGTTTACAATTCGGATGGCATGTTCAGTTTTATCTTCGTAAGAGGAATGCAACAGAGGACACTCATACTCATGACGCCCATTGAGCAGCTACTTGAATGAGAAGTCGCAGTTCGTCGGTGTGCTAACAACATGTTCCTCCATAGCTCATCCGCATAACGCTGTCAGACTATACCTCGGCGCCTTATTGACGTTGGATGGTCCTTAGAGGCCGGAACGCGGAGCTTGAATCTGAACAGTGAGACCGACAAACATATCACCGTAAATAAGAGTGTTCTCAGACGCAAACAACTTTGGGTGCCACGTCCTATGCTGGCTACGAGCCAGAATTGGCGCAACGACCCTCTTGCTCATTAAACGCCACGCAACATGCGCATCAGGCTGTATAAGAAATGTGAGGAGCGGTCATCACGGCGTTGGGCGGCGGGCCGGCGCAGGCGCGCAGCAAAGTGGCGGACGGCCGCGGATGGGCCGAGGTCGCCCGCCTTGGGCAGGTCGGGGCGGCGCGGCGCGGCGAATGCCTAATTGGCGCGCGGGAACACCGCTGGCGGCTCCACCCCTGCAAAGCGGGGCCCACGCCCCGCGACGCAGACCGTGCGTACACGAGCAACCACCTAAGTATGCTGTAACCGCTGACAGCCACCATAAATTCTCGCTCGTGACCCATAAATCATAAAACCTGCCAAATGTGTGACAGTTTCTCACCGCCATCAGCGGACGAGGTGACGGAGCGGTTTACATTATACTCGTATTTGGGCGGACCGGATTTGAAAGCTCTGTTCGTCTATTCAAATTTAGATTTTCTATATTTCCCTTAATTACTTATCTTTATGATTTTACCATGCTGTTCCAAAACACTGCGCGCAAGAACGACATTTTCCCAGGGCTCATACGTCGTGCGCTGTTGGTGATAGAAAGGTAGTGTAAAATTGTTTCGGATAGCCCTTGCCCTAGATTTCATTTGTATAACCAGCAGAAGCATCAACTTACTGTGACTACCCTGCAGTACAGGGTCAACACACTTTCTCCAGCTCAGGCAAATGGAACAAATCTGTTGGTTTCTTCTGCATTAGACGTGGTCTACGGTGTGCAGCCGATATATAAATAACTAATATTGACGGGATATTCTCTAGACAGTTATCTAGAAGTGTCGTCATCTCTTTTTCAAAAATCTTTATCCTTTATCGAGAAACACTCCAAGAATATTGTTTTTGGGTAGCAAAACGTAGTCTCTGATTCCAAGACGGCTACGCACAGAAAATGGCTGAAATGTTTACCATATATCCATAAGATCCCGATCTCTAACAACCTTGAAAATTTTCTTCTATCTTTATTCGTTTCGGAGATGCAGTGGTTAACTTGTACACGTAAAATCCGGCATGAGGCGAAAACTTAGTTTATACAGGGAAGTGGACGGAGAAACATGCTCTAGAGCATCACTGTTATCATTGTATGGGTTCCGGGAACCCCATATTGCAGTACTGATGCACATGCAAATTTTTTGTGCTCCTAAAATTTGGCATGATGTGTGAAATTATTTTTGCATTACTTCAGTTTCACATAAGTAAACTATCAAAATTATACTGACCTATAGAGTGAATGACATGTGAATGACACATCCTTCTGTAGCAGAGAAAAGAAGGGAATCGGCGGAAAAAATGCACCTAACGAAGCGCAAGAAAGGGAATGTGCTCCTGTTTAAAAGACTGTGACTGAAAAGGGATATCAGCTTTTTCATTCTACTTTTCTCAGCTAATTCAAAAACTTTTCCAAAAAGTTTGGCATGCGATAAATTCACGCCATTTATGCTGAGAGAGAAGGAGACATTGCCAGTAAGAAATACTGGAAGATAGTAAACAGTCGTTAGAATGAGCGAATGAGGCAGTGGTAGCGCGAGAGGAGGGGGAAGCAGTGGCAGTGGAACATGGTTAACAGTGACAGAACAGTGCTAGGAAAATAGTGAAGGAGACAGCACCACTGGGAGAGACATAAAGAGAAAGAGGAAGTGGAAGTTGCTGAAAGCCAGTGACAATGGGAGCTAGAGTCATAATGACAGTGAGGAAGAGACAGTTATAATGACAGCGAAAAGACACAGCGGCAGCGGAAAGGAATAAATGAGATAGTAGCAGTAAGAGAGAGCAAAAGTGAGACAGTGGAAAGTGAGACAGTAGTAACAAAACAGAACGAAGGAGATTGTGGCTGTGAGACAGGGGACAGAGGGACACAAAGAGATAATTAATTAGGCTGAGTGAGTGAGTGAGAATGGGCAAGTGGGAATGGATATCTAGGTCTTAATTCTACGCTGTTTCGCGGTGATATACTGGAGATACATGGGGGCAAACACAATGTCGTCTTCAATCACAGTGGAATAGTGCCAACAAGTTGACCAAGGCTGCACAGACGTGGGTGGTACTGAACGTGGAGTAACACCATTTACACCGACTGCAATGTCCAGCCAATCGAGGACCTATAACGCAGAGATCTTCCAGCGATGAGGACGTTCACACGCGGTTCTGGGACGGCTCCGTGACCGGTGAGAGGATTTCTGTCGTCTAGGAACTGAAGGATTTGTAGAAAGTTCCGACCGTTGTTTACAGATTCCTGGTGTCTGTGCTGAAAAATAGTGCGATGTATGTGTAACTTTCAAGTGTAACGCAGCATTTAATAAAATTTATTTGGCTTGCCAAAATAACGTGTAACTTACTTTTTGAAGCCCCCTTGTCCTTGATTTAAAAAGTACTCGTCTGCTATCTTTCACAGAACACTTGTGTATGGCATTCAAATCTAACGGGTTACAACGTATCCGAAAAAATACACGTAATTTTTTGTTGTACTGTACTTATCCAGCAGTTTTGTTATGTAATATGTTTCTAATTTTCTGTTTTCATTTAATGTTTCAACAGAATCTAATGAAACTAGCTATCAATGAAATTAAAATTGTGCCCTTGTAATAACTTTATAATAAAAAGTGCAAAAATGATCACGAGCTCTTACTTAGGCTTTGTGCCCTCAACTTACTTAAGGGAAATTCCCGAATGGTTCCCTTGAAAAGGGAACGGCTGATTTCATTACATGCCTTCCATACTGGCAGCAACAGTGACAGAAGGTTTCACTGAGGCAAGCTATGACGGATTTGTAACCTGAGCTGGAGAACGAATCACATCACTGTTCAATTACCCGCTAGGAGGAAAGGAAGGAAACTAAAACTTTCAAATGAAGCTGTAGTTCATTAGCAACAGAGTAATAGAAATGTTTCAGATACTTTCTACTTACATGGATATCTGTAGATACTGCAACATCCCTTCCACTGATGGCTCTTGTCGGCCGGCCGGAGTGGCCAATCGGTTCTAAGCGCTACAGTCTGGAGCCGCGAGACCGCTGCGGTTGCAGGTTCGAATCCTGCCTCGGGCATGGATGTGTGTGATGTCCTTAGGTTAGTTAGGTTTAAGTAGTTCTAAGTTCTAGGGGACTGATGACTTCAGACGTTAAGTCCCATAGTGTTCAGAGTCATTTGAACCATTTGATGGCTCTTGTCAACAATTCTCGGAGCAAGGGTTACAGAGGAAGAAACATGGACAAAACCAATGTCTAATGGCCTCGCCACCAGAGCTCTACAGAATCACTGTGCAACATGAATGCCAGTACAATACAACTATTAGGACAATAATGACGAAGATGTTACTATTTTATCGATCAATAAAAATTTGAATTTGGAAGTTTTGGACATCAAAACGAAATCCACTCTTATCGATAAAGAGGAAACAATGTAATTGCGTGGCTGTTCTATCTGCTCCGGTGACCATAGGTTATGATAATTTACACTTAGTTTCTTGCAGGAGTGAAAAAAATGAAGGGTGAAATGAAATATGACTTTAACGCACTTATACATAAAGTTATAATTTAAATGGAAATTTGCGACGTTTTCAAAGGAGGCACTCAGACACTGGAATGACCTGGTTTGGGGAAATCGTGGGAAACGGCTAGGTGTGTGATCTCTGTGTCCTATCCACTGTATGAATCTTGTTGGATGTCTACCTCATATAATTACCCACGGCACAAATATTCAATAGATATTCAGCTACACTGTGCGCACGCCTCTCTGTCACCAACGAAATGCAAATCAGGAATGTCTTTCGGATATCAACAACAGAAGTTCGAAATTAATAACGCCTGTATAGAACTTAAGCGTAGAGGGTAATGGATATTAGTTTTTCCTCATTCCAGTATGACTGTCTCGTACTTCAAACAGATAAGGTCTCGTCAACTCAGTTTTCGACAGTTTAGTACATAATAAGATTATTATTTTAATGGCGATTTTAGTTCGACCTTTAATTGTGTAAGTATGTTACAAACTCACTTGGAAGGTCGAACCTCCGTAGGGGCGTTCTGATGTGGCTATATGCATTGGTGCTCGAGTGAGATTCAGGACCTGCCGTTTGTCTGCAACTTCCTGCCACGATATTTCAGCGCAGAGTCTTCTTGCCATTTTCACCTGAATTCCGACGAATATATTCTGGGCCCATGTAGCACCTAATTTGTTCTTATCAAGGTGAAGTAACAGTATTTGGTTAACGTAAACACTCAGTCACTGCCTTTGCCACGATAGAAATAGCGCACTTGTATACATTTTTAAGTTTTTTCTTCTTTCCGAAGATCAACAAAACGCTTATTACATCGCGTACTTTATACATATTTACAGTTTGTTTATAATGATATGTCATAAGTGAAAAGAGTGATTTCATTCCTCTATCAAGCGCAAACGTTCTATTTACTGCCAGAATATATTAAGTTGTATGATTCATGTGTTCTAGTTGTAAGCAAACAATTTTTCGTTTCATTTCGTCTCGGTACTCTGCTACCTGAAGTCTTTAAATGAATATAATGTGTAGTCGCTCACTCACAATGGAGGCATTAGTTAACTTACACTCAGGTTTACCATCTACCGCCGCTGTCAGCCTTTCTGATATCTTAGATTGTAGTGAAACCTGCAAGTTGCTACTAATATTAATAATTTAGCGAAGCTCAATGGTATTTCAATTGGACCCCTTTTCGGCGACTTGTATGTCCCTAATCTACGCACTATCTGGCTGGCTCTGAGCACTATGGGACTCAACTGCTGTGGTCATAAGTCCCCTAGAACTTAGAACTACTTAAACTTAACTAACCTAAGGACAGCACACAACACCCAGCCATCACGAGGCAGAGAAAATCCCTGACCCCGCCGGGAATCGAACCCGGGAACCCGGGCGTGGGAAGCGAGAACGCTACCGCACGACCACGAGATGCGGGCTACGCACTATCTAACCGAGGTAAGGGGACCTGCAGCTTAACGCCGAATTCGAATGAGTAATTTTTCCTGTCGACTATTCACGTTGTTGAGAGGAGAAGGATAGTTCAGGACCAAACTGAAAATTTCCGTGGTCCGACCGGTATTGACCCTGCGACCTCAGGGGTGTCCAGGCAGGCGCTTTACCACTACACTACCAGGGCTGACAAGCTGCTACTGGAAGACAGCGAGCATAGCTTATGTGGCATCCATAGTACGAGTACTTTCGTTCACTGTATTGCACTAGCGAACCGACTCCGCTCGTAATTCAGTAAAAATATGATTGCAAATACAACGGAGCAGAGCATGCCTCTTTTATCTGTTCTCAAACGTCTTACAATTTAAACAAAGCACTGGGATAGAATATTTCGCGATTACTGCTGAATTTTATCTAGTAGAAAATCTAACCAGTAAAAGTCTCAACAACTTCATAGCTGCCGAGATCAGCTATTGATTCAGTACGACAACACTATGTTCATGTGTTGTCTCATGAGTAATATGCGATGTTTACAGGTTTAACATTCATTACAGCGTAAAGAAGGAAATAGAGCCATAGATAAAAGACGTCTCAATGAAAATACAACTTAGCTAGTAGACACATTTAATGACGAACCATAAACTACCAACTGAAAAGTCACTATTATTAACTTCCGAACACTGTGGAAAAGTCTTTCCTTCCAAGGTTTATTAGTTTTTAATGCTTTGTCAACAGTGGGCTTCCATTAAGTGACATTGTACGAACTCATATGGACAGCGAATGTAGAAGTTGTCAAGCCTTGCCTTTTCGAGAACTAATCCACGCTACTAATTGCTTAAAACAGTTCGCGTAATCACGGAAATCGTAAATCATGGCTGCTTAATGGGCAGCGCACTTGCCAAGAAAACAAATCTATTAAGTAGCAGTAAAATACAGGTGTTCAGCTCCGAAGAAGTCGAGAACGTATTCTAATGTAGCTATTAGTAGTTCGTTTTCGTGATTTAGCTACTTAAGTTCACCTGAATGTTGGGTCGATTAATTCGACAAGGCTGCGACTAAAACTTAATTGTATTGGAGCTACTGTGGTAATACATTGTTTCTTACGTTTATAGGCGGATAGGACATCAACCTTTAAGAATGAACATCCGTGGGACAGAAATCTAGTCTATCCTTTTCTGTCACTAAGCACTTAAGTGGAAGATATATAACTTTGAAAATAATCAGTTGTGTTCATATTTGGGACCAGAATGATTGTTCCAGTTCTGTGTGAAATAATTAGGCACAAGTAGTAACACGTAGCTGGATTGACCATTTTATAAGCAAAATTTAAAGTTACGTCGTGTGAGCGCTTGTGAGACACATATCCAATGAAAAATTATCAGAAGTTAGTGATTTTCTGGCTCAGAAACTACCGTCAGAAAATACTAGCGTCATAATCATAGCTACGAATATCCGAACATTTCCGACGTTACTTTATGATATATCGTAGACCTGAAGATGTTCAGGATCTTCTAGGGAATTATGTGACTAGCATTCTCGTGCGCTCTCCAGTCAGATATTTTTTATATATTTTTTTTTTTTTTGTTTTGTTAGAGAAGCGTGTTGAAATTAGACAGACTGGCATCCACTATACAATACATGGCGGAGGGTTTTTTGTACCAAGGTTAGCCTCTTCCTGCCCTATTCCATCGCGTGTGTAGAAAGTAAGAAATAATTGTCAGTATGCTCTGGGACACGCCACTGTCTCTCACACGTTGTTCTCGTGACATACGCACGAGATATACGAACGAAGGAGCAAAATCATTGCACAGTCTTCCTCTAGTAACTATTCTTAAAATTTTCCCGACAAGGTATCGCGGAAACAAAGTCATCTCTCCTCCAGAGATTACCCTTTAAGCTATCTGAGCATCTCTTTTGCCGCAGAAATCTACGTAGTTACATTTCTAGTACAATTTCGAATGTGTTGTACCCATTATAGCTGCTGAATTCTTTCTGTGCCTGCTGTCAAGCGCACTTCACAGGAATTCCGAATGCTGAGACAGTGCTCTAGAACTGCAGAAGTAGCGTTGTGTATCGTATGCGGTTTTCTGTACACAGGCACGTATCGTCTCAGAACCCTTCCAACAAGTTTGTCTTTCATCGGCATTCCCTACTATCTATTCTGTCCCTTTGTCCCACTTCAAATGGCTTCGCAGTATTACTCCCACAAACATTTGAACAATGTAACATTTGCAAGAAGTTTACTACTTGTAATTTTATGATGTACGATTCACCCTCTTTTTGTGGCTGACTCACGGAACCTTAAATTCTGAACACCTGTGAAAACACTGTCTACAACCGTCCCATATTTCCATAAAATTATATAGGGACACTACTTTCCTGAAGACAGCATAAACCCGCAATTTGATAATATAGCTGTCTGATAAAAGCTTTATGCACATTTAAAATAATGGAGATCATGTTACGCTTCCTTATAGGACACCTGTCCTTACTATAGTTTATTTTGTTTTGTGTTCACTGCAATGTTCTTTGTCTCTAAATTCTTTGAGCCAGTCATGTATTTCCGGTGATACTCTGTATGACGCACAAAAAAATTAATAGATGTCCACGGAGTTACAAGATCTGACGGAAACCAAAAATAATGTTCATCAGCGTCAAGAAGCGAAATAAACTGTGTAGTGATGTCTTGGTACAACGCACTGTTCACCGTAGCTTCAAACAAAATAGGGGCCACAGTACGACACATCATACTTAAATTATCTGACAGCGGAAGGTGATTTCATGAAAGGCTTACGCATTTTCTCCTGACTAAATTCTAGTTTTTTGCGTATTCAAGTATGCACTAAGGAGAATGCATACCTCATCAGAGAATGGTCTAATTCTGCGATTCCATGGACGACAACAAATTACGGAAGCCACATAGCCCACATTACGCTAGACGCTTTTCTTCATCCAGCGCCTTCAGATCCTGTACACTGCAACCATGACGACAAACACAAAATTTTAACTTTCTGAGCTCTATCATACGAAACATGAGATTGGTCAGATAATCCCCTCAGACCTTTCGACGGCGATCGCAACATCATACCAGTCAGCCAGTTTAGCGTCTGTCAAAATGTCCGATTTATAGGCTTTACTTCTTGTATTCACGGGAATAGATGATCAATTTCACTACTGTTGAATTATTCAGCATTGTGGCATCATTCCTACGAAATGGTCCTACAACATGTTGGCACGAACAACTGGCAAACCTCTATCGAATCTGGACGTATTTGTCACAGGGAATTACGAGGGTTGGAACTTTAATAGTGGCAGCTATTTATTTACAGCTCGTACAAAATAGACAAGTGTTTCAAAGTTTTACTGACCTTCAAAGTAGTCACCAGCATTGTGTATTACCCGTTGCCAGCGATGTGGAAGGATACTCTTAGCAGTGCCAGTTGCGTTGACACTTCTAGCGCTGCGGTCTACTAGCAGACGAATTTTCAGCAGTTCTGAAGCGAATGCCTTGAAGTGTTTCCTTCAGTTTAGAAATCGAGTTGAACTCACGGGGGCTTAAGTCAGGGGAGTGCAGTAGGTGGTATAGCACTTAGCAGCCCCATCAGCTAAACAAATCAGAAACAGCTTGCACTGTACGTGCTTGAGCATTGTCCTGCAAAATGATGGTCAGGTCCTGCAGAAAGTGTCATCACTTCTGTCTCTCAGTAACAGCGACATGAGTCGTCCATTTCCGGTAATACGCATCAACAATGAAGACTCGTTGCTCAAGGGCGAACGGTAATTTTATCGCGTGCTGAACTGCGTAGACACTGCGACCTGTACCCGTTACATTGTTCTCTTCATTTATTAGCAGTAATAACTGTGGTGTTATCTTGCGATGGTTGATCGGAACAATGCAGTGCATCTCTAATTTATAGACACATTTACTATCACTTTTCGGTCGCTCTGTATAACAGTTATCGACTGACAGTGTGGCACAGTAGCGTAAAGATTTCGGAAGTCAGGGAAGAAGCGTCTAGTATTTACAAGAAAAAGCAAGCTGTATTTCGTATTTTTTCTTGTCCTAAATCTGTGCAGGTTCTTTATTAGAATCTTCTTCTCCTCCGGGATCGCGATATTGTTCGTGTTTAGAATAAGCAATAAGCAACAGACGTACTTTGTGGTATAAAAGCAAAGTGTTTTTATTGACACTGAACGGAACGGTTGCACAAGTAATCCACGCGGTTGGTTCAGGAGGACAGTGGAGCGTGCGGGGTGACTGACCTTGAGCAGAAGCAACACCGTCGCGGCGACCAGCATCATCGGCGGAGCCATGAGGAGCGGGTGCGTGGTGCGTGGTGCCCGGTGCGTGGAGAGTGGCGCGCTGCGGACGGAGTGCGTGAGGACCCCGCCGGCCGGCGCGTTTATATAGCGGACTGGAGCGGCAAGGATGCGGGCGCGCGCGGCCAACACACCCACAGCCGGCCGCTCGCTTCTGTACGGCTCCATTCTGCCCACAACGTTGACAACTGCTGGACCATCTTATGGAACCAAAAGTTAAATGCGGATCATTCAGTATACATATACTATAGTAGTGTAGGAGAAAATCATTGCCAGCCACGGTGGCCGAGCTGCTCTAGGCGCTTCAGTCCGGAACCGCGCGACTGCTACGGTCGCAGGTTCGAATCCTGCCTCGGGCATGGATGTGTGTGACGTCCTTAGGTTAGTTAGGTTTAAGTAGTTCTAAGTTCTAGGGGACTGATGACCTCAGCTGTTAAGTCCCACAGTGCTCAGAGCAATTTGAACCGTTTGAGAAAATCAGTCCATACCTTAAGACAGTACCGTTCATAGATTTGTGCCTGCCTGTCTGCGTTATCATTCACAATATCCACCACAAATTTGCTGTTCATTATGCTATAGGGCTGGAGCACTTGTCTCCAAAATAGGAAGCCGCCGACTTCCATTGAAATATTTGTATTAGCTAAAAAAAAAGCCTTCCAGTGAAAAAAATATTGCTAGCATCTGATTATCACAGCCATGAACCAAGATAGATAGCTCCGCCATAGTTAATTTGCTGTCTTATTTCACAAGAATCGACCAGTAGATCCTGCCAGTAGGAACTCTGAGAAAAATGAAGAGTAATTATTTCATCACACAACCCGCTCGCCGATCATCCGCTTGCTTACCTGAAATTTATCAATCACTAACGACAATAAGCCGCTTGATAATATGACCGTCACTTCCTTCCAACAATGACCACAAGGAGACGTTGTTGACCGCAGCCGTTGTTACTATCCACTTGATTTCAGTCACGCTGCAGGAGTCACTCTATATTCAGTGGCAGCACACTGGAGAGTCAAAGAAATTGATATAGGAATGAGTACTCGAATAAAGAGGTAGCTAAACAGGCAGAATACGGCGCTGCGGTCAGCATCGCCTATATAAGGCAACCATTATCTGGTGCAGTTGTTGGATCGGTTATTGCTGCCACAATCGCAGATTATCAAGCTTTAAGTGAGTTTGAACGTTGTGTTACAGCCGGCGCACGAGTGGTGGGGCACAGCATCTTCGGGGTAGCGATGAAGTAGGGGATTTTCCGGTAGGACCATTTCACAAGTGTGCCGTGAATATGAGGTATACAGAAAAGATCAAATCACCGACAACGCTGCGGTCGGAAAAAGATCCTGCAGAACAGGACCAACAACGGCTCAAGACAATCGTTCAACGTGACAGGAGTGCTACCTTTTCGCAAATTGCTGCAGATTTTTCAATGCTGGGCCATCAACAAGTGTCAGCGTACGAATCATTCAACGAAAAATAATCGATATGGGCTTTCGGAGTCAAAAGCCCCATCGTGTATCCTTGGTGACTGCCCAACACAAAGCTTTACACTTCGCCTGCGCCGTCAACACCGACATTGGACGGTTGATGACTGGAAACATGTGACCTGGTCGGACGAGTCTCGTTTCAAATTATATAGGGCGGATGGACGTGTATGGCTATTGAGACAACCTCATGAATCCATGGACCGTGCATGTCAGCAAGGGACTATTCAAACTGGTGAGGGCTCTGTAATGGTGTGAGTCGTGTGCAGTTGAAGTGTTGTGACACCCTTGATATGTCTAGGTTCGACTCTGACAGGTGACACGTACGCAAGCATCCTGTCTCATCGTCTGCATCCATTCATCTCCATTGTGCATTCCGATAGATTTGGGAAATTCCAGCTGGACAATGGAACACCCAACACGTCCAGAATTGATACAGAGTGGCTCCTGGAACACTCTTGTGAGCTTAAACACTTCCTCTAGTCACCAAACTCCCCAGACATGAACATTATGGAGCATGTTTGGGATGCTTTACAACGTGCTGGTCAGAAGACATCTCCGCCCCCTCGTACTCCTACGGATTTATGGACAGCCCTGAAGGATTCATGATGTCAGTTGCCGCCAGCACTACTTCGGATATTAGTCGAGTCCTTGCCACATCGTGTTGCGGCACTTCTGAGTTATTGCGAGGGCTCGATATTAGGCAGATGTACCAGTTTCTTTGGCTCTTAGTGTAGTGAGAAAGATTTAAAATAAAGAGATAAAAGATCCGCCATTCCCGTGGATGTGTTACTGATTCACAGCGGTAACAAGATCTGTCTAGGAAATGACTCATGGAGTGTCCCTTCCCCTAAAAAAGTACTAGTAAGGAAAAAAAACGAATTTAATGGAAGTATATACATTATTTTTTGTGTCTTCTTCTCTTCCTATCAGCAATAGGAGGTGATTTGGGGGGGGAGGGGATAATATTTGTTTCAGAAGATGGGGTGCGTCGGAAAAAGCTCAAGAGCGCCTACTATAAGGAAAGAAATCGTGCCTAGGTGGAGGATTCCAGAGCCTACCGGCGAGTGGAATTTGGATCGACCGTTCACTACTGACATCGTTTTTCAAAATTTTTTGGAAAGTGACAAATTGTAAAATAGTATCTTAGCTTAGCAACAATACTATCGTCAGCAATAAATTTCGTTTGCTTCGCGTCTATGGTCACAATTTGTATGTCATCGGAATGTCGGTTTCGGTCTATAACGACCATCTTTAGATCTGTTCCATAAAAACATGTCCGAATATGCTAGAGCCACAGTGGCATAATCAAATGCTACTATGACTCCATAATATTAGGACATATTTTTATAAAAGAGATCTGAAGATGGTCATTATATACCGAAACCGGTAGTCTAATGACATAAAAATTTGTGACTGTAGATGCGAAGTAAAGGAAATTTATTGTATTTTCGTGTCACTGTTCAATTAGCGAGTGTGTCGCAGCTTATATGCTCAACAAATCACAGTTTGGGTTTCAAAAGAGTTGCTTTACAGAGAATGTCATTTACACCTTGAGTCACAAATTTTAGAACCATTAAATCAGGTATATGACTATGTGAATTATCGTTTCCTCCTAGATAAATTGAAATTGTGTGGGACTGACGATATAGCTAACCATCGGATAACGTCACATCTAACCAAAATAACGCAAGAGATTTTATTTGGTAATTCAACCAGTATAGTTTGGAGGCATAAATCTGACTGAGAGGAATCACGTATGGCGTTCCACAAGGCTCAGTCTTAGGTACACTATTGTTCATCATACATGTAGACGATCTTACATCTAATATACAAGCAGAATTAATTCTTTTTGCGGAATTGTTATCAGTTCAAGCATACATCAGCAACAGAAGAAATGGTAAACAGATTTCTTAAAAGAATCACCGACTGTTCTTGGATCATTTTGAACGATGTGTATATGGTCCATGGAACATGAAACTGCCTTGTTTCTGTGTGTTCTATTGTTCCCCATCCAGAAAATCAGTAAGTGCCAAAACAACTGCAATGAGAATAGAGAGAAATTTGATCAACCACAATATACGTTTACCGTAGGAGCCTTCAGTTGCCCTCTTATACGAGCTTAGATTCAATGGGAAGCTACATCAGTCTGATGATGACAGTTATTCGTGAAACGGTCAACGAAAATCTCGGAGGAGTTGAGAACAAATACGCAAATTTGAAAGCGATTGGTGGAATGATGATACCGCAGAAAGGGCAAGGAGAAAAAAGAGACATACACCAGATGGCTTATGAGTAGTAAGACTGGTGACACAAGTAGGCATGTAGGAGTGAGGGGAGATGCGAAAAAAGCTGTAGTTAGCGCAAAAAATGCAGTACAGGAACTTAAATGTGAAGAAATGAATAACTACATAGAGGATTCAAATTCCAACGAAGCGTGGAAGACGGTTAAACAGCCAAGAATAAATAACAGAAATAGTATAAGCTCACAGGTGATAGGCCTAGACAGATGGACGACATACTATAAAGAACTGTTTAGAAAACGATCCTACATTAAAGACATATGCTTCTTTGTAGGCATAGAACATGACACAAAAAACAAGGATATAACAATAGCGGAGGCACAGGAGACAGTTAAACAATTCTTAAATGGCATATTACCAGGACCTCGAGCTGTTTGTATGGAGTTGTTGAGGGCTAAACCCTCTTAGTGGAGGGGAATTCTAGTCAAGTTTAAAGTATGGTTCATGATACACTCCTGGAAATTGAAATAAGAACACCGTGAATTCATTGTCCCATGAAGGGGAAAATGTATTGACTCATTCCTGGGGTCAGATACATCACATGATCACACTGACAGAACCACAGGCACATAGACACAGGCAACAGAGCATGCACAATGTCGGCACTAGTACAGTGTATATCCACCTTTCGCAGCAATGCAGGCTGCTATTCTCCCATGGAGACGATCGTAGAGATGCTGGATGTAGTCCTGTGGAACGGCTTGCCATGCCATTTCCACCTGGCGCCTCAGTTGGACCAGCGTTCGTGTTGGACTTGCAGACCGCGTGAGACGACGCTTCATCCAGTCCCAAACATGCTCAATGGGGGACAGATCCGGAGATCTTGATGGCCAGGGTAGTTGACTTACACCTTCTAGAGCACGTTGGGTGGCACGGGATACATGCGGACATTCATTGTCCTGTTGGAACAGCAAGTTCCCTTGCCGGTCTAGGAATGGTAGAACGATGGGTTCGATGACGGTTTGGATGTACCGTGCACTATTCAGTGTCCCCTCGACGACCACCAGTGGTGTACGGCCAGTGTAGGAGATCGCTCCCCACACCATGATGCCGGGTGTTGGCCTTGTATGCCTCGGTCGTATGCAGTCCTGATTGTGGCGCTCACCTGCACGGCGCCACACACGCATACGACCATCATTGGCACCAAGGCAGAAGCGACTCTCATCGCTGAAGACGACACGTCTCCATTCGTCCCTCCATTCACGCCTGTCGCGACACCACTGGAGGCGGGCTGCACGATGTTGGGGCGTGAGCGGAAGACGGCCTAACGGTGTGCGGGTCCGTAGCCCAGCTTCATGGAGACGGTTGCGAATGGTCCTCGCCGGTACCCCAGGAGCAACAGTGTCCCTAATTTGCTGGGAAGTGGCGGTGCGGTCCCCTACGGCACTGCGTAGGATCCTACGGTCTTGGCGTGCATCCGTGCGTCGCTGCGGTCCGGTCCCAGGTCGACGGGCACGTGCACCTTCCGCCGACCACTGGCGACAATATCGATGTACTGTGGAGACCTCACGCCCCACGTGTTGAGCAATTCGGCGGTACGTCCACCCGGCCTCCCGCATGCCCACTATACATACGCCCTCGCTCAAAGTCCGTCAACTGCACATACGGTTCACGTCCACGCTGTCGCGGCATGCTACCAGTGTTAAAGACTGCGATGGAGCTCCGTATGCCACGGCAAACTGGCTGACACTGACGGCGGCGGTGCACAAATACTGCGCAGCTAGCGCCATTCGACGGCCAACACCGCGGTTCCTGGTGTGTCCGCTGTGCCGTGCGTGTGATCATTGCTTGTACAGCCCTCTCGCAGTGTCCGGAGCAAGTATGGTGGGTCTGACACACCGGTGTCAATGTGTTCTTTTTTCCATTTCCAGGAGTGTATATAAGTTTAAAAAAGGAAACACGGATGACTGCGCAAATTGTCAAGGCATCACAGATCTCAGTTCTATGCGGGGACGATATAGTAAGATCCTTGAAGCCGGAATTGAGAGAGTAATTCAGGAAGTAAAAGAACAGAGTGGCATCCAGGCAGGTAGGTATTGTATTGATAATATCTGTTGTATTATACAGGTGACTGACAAGAGAATGGCACATGGCTTGGATACACGGCTTCTATAAAGTTGCTAAGACCTTTGAAAGTGTACCAGTTTCTATGATGTGGGAAGGAATGAATAACCAGAACATTCATAAATTTTACGGACAAGCAGTTGGAAAGCTGTATTAAGATAATACTTGTTGAGTTGCAGTTGGAAAGTTACTATCACAGAAATTTAAAGTTAGAAAAGGAGACAAGACTACTACTTGACACGTACCCTCTTTAAAATGGCTTTGAATACAGCAAGGCAAATAGGAAAAATAAGTTCAGAAACATGGGAATAAGGATACGTGACGACACACTGTTCTCCACAAATTTCGCTGATGATCGGGTCATTTTCACCGAGAAAGAAGAGGATGTATGTTTTCTACTAAGAAAGCCTAATAAGAATATGAGCAGTGGGGTATGAAGACTGAAATCTTATTTGTCGGAGGTATAGGAATGGATCTTGTTAAGAATGATAAATCTACAGTAAAGTGTAATCGACCATATAAATATTTAGTTACAATCATTTCAGAGAAGGGTGGAAACAAGGACGAAATAATAAGCCAAAAAATTTGGAAAGGTGGGAATGCAAAACTATAATGGAGAGCATTGCTCTCTATGATGTTGAACCGTGGGAAGTCTCCAAAGTCGATGAACAGAAATTAAAAGCAACGGAAACAGAATTTTGGAGACAAGGTTGTGAAGTAACAAGCACAAACGGAATAAGAAATGGAGTGCTACGAGAATAGATTGGAGTTAAGAACAATATTGTAAACACAACTGAAAACAAACGCCTGACATGTTACGTGCGTCTTAGAAGAACGCCAGAAGAGATGGCCTTCTAAAATATGGCTTTGTTGACCTCCACTAAGCAGAAACAGAAGAAGGGCCCGGTTACACCGGAAGGATACAGTGAGGCGTGAGATGCAGGACAAATCCATGCAAGGAAAGGACTCGCAAGATCGAAGAAGCTGGAAACTTGGATTTGAGAGACACGGCATGGTGTAGAAAACGCGCAGAGTGAAGGAGAAGACTGCTTGTACGAAGCGTGCTAACATTTGCAGGGAAATTGAGGAAATGCATTGCACGTAATTGTACAGTCTTCGAGAAATAATTATTTTTTGGTCCGGAAGGCCTTGATATACGAGTGTCCCATTTACGTTGTTCACACCAAATAAGTTTTTGTTCAGAAGGAGAAGAAAAAATGTATCAAGCAAATGTTGTTTAGCTACTAAGGAAACAAATTAACCAGCATGTTTGCCTTTCTTGTACACTTGTGCGTTACGGAGATATGAACAGCAGTACGTCTTCTTTTTTTAAATACAACACCATATTTTTTTTGGATAGTCCTGTTGAAAACCGTACCACAGAGCACCTTTCACGCAAACATAAACCTGTTAAGAACATAACACAAATTTGATGTTTACTCTTCCTACTGACACACGGTACAGGTACGAGAAGTAACGTAACTCGACCACTTGCTGGGTTTGACAGTAAAAATGTAAAGTAGTTTAGAATTGTTAGCTGGCAGAACACGAATGGCAGATTCAGTCTCCTAGATTTTCGTGTTCACCGGCACAATAGCACCTTTCCTTCGCGAATGAAAGAATTGTGTGTTTGAGTGTATCTCTTATAAGTTAAAGTGACTGTGATGTGTGTGTGTGTGTGTTGTATGGTGATGAGAGAAGGGAGAGGGGAAAACCCCGTGTCGGCACATGGTCTAATCCTCTCGAACAGAACCAAGGGACCTGCCGAGCTTAACATCCCCAAGCGATGGATGGATCATCAACAACTGTGTCGCAGCCTTCAATTATTGAGTCTCTGTGGAAAGAGTTGGAATTTAATCCAGGACACTGGCGCAGAATGTGGTGATCGGGAACTTTATTTACATAGGCACGGGACGTACGCAGGCTGTTTCCCACCCAAGTACTGGCAATGACGTTGCTTAATTTAGGTGAACTGAGAACAGGAGTGTTCAACGAGGCAAGGCCGTTGGAGGGGTCAACAGTAAACAGATGGAAACACGCCGGTCAGTCAGTCAACCGTCCTCAGTTCAAGGTCTTGTATGAGTGCTAGGTGCATCAGCGAAGAGAAGGTTATTGACGTGTGGAGAATGTGTCAGCATTATCGTTTTGTTTCTATTTTATTGCGGGAAGTATCACTTTATTGAAAACGTAACACAAAACTGACTTTGCTCCTCTCTACTGTTCAGTGCAGTAGCGGGGGGGAAGGGGTAGAGGGTGGTCGGGGAAGGGGGGGAATGCTGGAGCTGAAGGTAAAAAAATTGAAACACAAGAAAAATATGCACCGATCATTCAGTCAGCCGTCTTCGGCTGAAAGTTTGTTTGAATACAGCATACACCTTGGAAGGGAAGGCAGACAAGTGTCTGATCTGTGGAGAATGTAAGTTACCATTTTCTTTGTGTTTGGAAGTGGAAAACTTACATTATCTAGGTCACCTGCCCAAGGGCGCCCATACGAGTTGCAGGTGGGAGAAAGGGGGGGGGGGGCTAGATCTCGGTGTATGGAGACGAATGACGACTTGTAAGTAACCGTAAGAAATTCCAGTTACGACTCTGTTAAAAATCTGCGTATTGTCGTTTTTTAAATCATTTTCTTGAAAGAAACGCACCTGATTGCACTATATTTCTTTCATTTCCCTGAAAGCTAGGAGGGGTGCAGCCTCTTCTTGCCCAGGGTATGGGCGCCCTTGCACTTGCGCCGTGTCCTAGCACAGGAAAATCAACGTCAATTTTGTGTTACGTCGTCGAACTAGTGGATGTGACGTTTATGTTTAAGGTCTTAAGGGATGGGAAAGGCCTATAGTTGTTTAATAGCCGTGTTCTGTACTCGAGTCTCAAATATTTCAGATATCTCCTTTTACAGTTTCTTAGACTGTCGTAGTTTCAATAAGAAATGTACGACTTCACGTTTGTAAATATTCCTAATTTCAGTGGTCTTCTTCAAAATCTGCTCCGTAAACAACGAGAGCTTCACGTCAGATTCAAGAGAAGTCAAAACCTATGTGACAAATAAAAGCTCAACGAAGCGAAAACGAGCGTAAGGAGAATAATGAGAAGTATTAATGACTTTGAAAGTAAAACTTCGTCAGCCGATCTGTGTAAACACCCCAAGTGGTTTCGAACTTACGTAAGATCAGTATGCGGTTCGAACTCATCTCTTCATTCAGATACTATACTGGCACCGAGACAAAGGCAACAGAGAGAAGGCCGAAATACTGAACTCTGTCTTCTGAAATTGTTTCACGGCGCAAGGCCGTAACACCTATCCTCCTTTCAACCATCGTACGATCCTCGAAATGGCAGATGCTGAGGTAACCGACCGCCAAACAGAAAACCATCTACAATCACTTAGAAGTGTAAAGGCAACAGGACCAGACGAGATAACTATAAGATACTACAAGGATTATGCAAAAGAACTTGCTCCCTTTCTAGCAGTAGCTTATTGTAGATCGCTGGAACAAACGAATGGTACCTGGTGACTGCAAAAAAGCGCAAGTCATTCCTGTTTTCAGTAAAGGCTGCAGAAGAGATGCACACAGTTGAGGCGTTGAGATCAGATACGGGACGTGTCATCGTTTTTGGGGGTATATGAGTTATTACTTTAGTTGGTATTTTCGCACGATTCCGCTTCTGTTGGTTGTAAAACTGGACTTGCTCAGTGATTTATCCCTGTCAAATTCAGTGTTGAAATTACGTTTCGTGCAGGAAGAGGACTTGTCACAGACACAAGTTCCTATATTGCACGAAAGAACATGAGGGCTCCACTGTAGCGGTTTGCAGTAATCAGCTGTGAGATTTCCAAATGGCTTCGGTGACGCAACCGTCAGACGAGTCCGAAGACGATTTATATGAATTTAGAAGGAAGAAAAGGCGCCCGGAAATGTGGAAGAGGAATGTGAGTAAACAAAAGAAGGTCAAGGGTTTGGATCATGCCAACTGGAAAGGAAACCTTGTTCCTAGGTGGGAAACAGGTGCAGATTGCAGGTAAATAGCCATACGATGTTCATTGTTTAAATTCTCTGTACATAATGTAATATTCTGTAGCAGAGGCAAGATGGGTAAAAACATTGTACTAAAATGTGAATATAAATTCCTTTCATGGACACAAAGTTTAAACTTATGTTTTAGTTGTAATATAGGAAATCGGCAAAAAAAAGTTATTCGCCGAATATATAGGTTAATAAAACGCTAATATCTGTTTACAGATGCCGGCGTAAATGTTTTGAGAAGTTCTCATTTGCTGAGAAGGAACTATTGTTGACAGAATTCAACAATACGGCCAACAAAGATGGACAGGATGGGTACATCATTGCTCACATTCTTCCCTTCTTTCCGAAAGCAAGGAGACCGCGCCTAAATTCCATTACAAATCGTGGAAGGACAGTAAATGAGGTAACTGGCATGACAACTGTAATATTATTTTATTAACCATTTAGTTCCCGAATTAGGTACAGATTTGATCCACGTTTCGTAAAATCTTTAAGGCAAATAGTTCAAATGGTTCAAATGGCTCTGGGCACTGTGGGACTTAACTTCTGAGGTCATCATTCCCCTAGAACTTAGAACTACTTAAACCTAGCTAACCTAAGGACATCACACACATTCATGCCCGCGGCAGGATTCGAACCTGCGACCGTAGCGGTCGCGCGGTTCCAGACTGTAGCGCCTACAACCCCGGCCGGCGGCAAATAGTTAAGTCATATATTTAACAGGGTTAGAGTATTACGATTATGTAGATTTTTGTTTTATTATAGTAATTCACTTGTATCTGCAGGTTAAAGTTGGCTGCAAGGAAACTATGGTGTGGAAGAAAGTTTTATTGCACTTCATGGCATATCAAAATGCCGAGTGGAGAGACTGTGCCACTTAAGTCAATATTTCAGTACGATAACTGTTGTTTAAATCAGAAAGGGGATATGTCAGTCATTTTCTATTACCATTTTCTCTTAGTTGTCTTCATCCTATGATTACAGATTGTTGGCATAACATCGCAGTCTTCTTCATTAGTCTGTGGGACCAACTATAGGGTTTGGGAATAATGCTATTCAGAGTTATACAGTTTTTTCAATATATCTCAGAACATCAATTGAGTGGCATATCCCCTTTTTGATCTCAACGCCTCAATTATAGATCTATATTGTTGACGTCAATCTATTGTAGAATTATGGAACATGTTTTATTCTAAAGAATTATGAGTTTTTTGAAGAACGAAAATATCCACTACGAATATCAAGGTTTCCGGCTAACAGAGATTCTGCGAAACTCAGCTCTTTCTGTTCCTCCGTGAGATCCGAAGCACCGCAGGCAACGGCGCTCAAGTTGATGCAGTATTCCGTGACTTGAGGAAGGCATTTGACACCGGCCAGCATTGCCATTTAGTGGAAAAAAGAAAAGAACGAGCTTACCGAGTATCGAATCAGATTTGCAACTGGATTCAAGACTTACTTGCAGATAGAACTCAACGCTTCATTCTTAACGGAACAAAATCGACAAAGGTGAAAGTAATTTCCGAAGAACTCCAACGACGTGTGATAGCACCGATATTGTTTACAGTGGATATAAATGATCTGGTAAAAAGCATCGGATGTTCTTTAAGACTGTCCGCAGCTGATGCGGATGTATATAACAAAGTAGAATGCTAGAAGACAGTTTCCATTTGCAGAATAACTTGCAGAGGATTGCTGAATGGTGCAGGCTCTGACGGACTGAACGTAAGTAAATGTAACATATTGCTCATACATAGCAAAAGAAAGCCACTACTGCACAATAATACTATTGATGAGAAACTGCTGGGAACAGCATCTGCCGTAAAAATCTAAGAGTAATTATGCAGAGCGACTTTAAGTGGAACGACCACATTAAAAATAAATAGGAGAAGCAGATGCCAGCCTGAGATTCACAGCAAGAATCTTAAGGAAATCATCACCTACAAAGGAGGCACTTGTTTGACTGATTGTTGAGTATTGCTCATCGATGTGGGATCCATAGCTGGTGTGACTGATAGGACAGTTAGAGGAGATCCAACGAAGAGGGGAACATTCCTCTCGAGGTCAATTAGTCGGCGCGAGAGCGTTACCGAGATGATCAACAAACTCCACTGGCAGTCGTTACAAGAGATGCCTTGTGCATCAGGGATAGGTTTAGGAGGAGATGAGTGTTCAACGCCCCGTCGACAATGAGGTAATTAGAGACGGAGCTCAAGCTCGGATTATGGAAGGATGGGGAGGGAAATCGGTCGTGCCCTTTCAAAGGAACCATCTGGAATTTTCCTGAAGCGATTTAGGGAAATAACACGGAAAGCTTAAATCAGGATGGCCCATCACGGGTCTTGACCGACGTCCTCCCGAATGCGATTCCAGTGTGCTGACCACTGCACCACCTCGCTCGGCAGACGTTGACTTGAAATTTCGAGAAAGTGCTTTCCAGGAAGAGTCGGACAAAATATTACTTCTACATGCCTCTCACGTAATGACCGCGAAGAAAAAATTTTAGAAATTGCAGCCAATACAGAGTCTTGCCATGAATCATTTTACCCACCCGCCATTCGCGAATGCTGCAGAGTAGGGCAATCAGTTAGTGAAGCCAAAGTACCTTCCGCCACACTCCATCAGATGACTTGCAAGATGTGATGTAGAAGTACGTTGATGTTACACTACAATAAGTTACTCAACGGTTCGTGAGAGGAAGTGAAGTACCGAATGAAGGATATAAGGTGCCATTTTAATATCGGTACCGTTTTGCACTCGTTTGTGATATATACATTTAGAGATACGACAGTCTTCTTTATTAAAACCCATCACTAAGCATATGACATAATGCTTCGGGACGAAAACGTATTTATATGAGGTGTCTGTTCTTTCGGCTGCGAGTTGGTGTTGATTAAATCAATTGGGAAGGTTGAAAATTTGTGCCGGTGCGGGATTAGAGCCCGAGTCTCCCTGTTACTTAACACATGTGTTGAAAGTTATTTTGTGGCCGCTTGGGGCAGCTGCACGGTCTAGGGTGTCCACCCGCCGTCGGAGGTTCGAGTCCTCCCTCGGGCATGGGTGTGTGTGTTGTCCTTAGCGTAAGTTAGTTTAAGTTAGATTAAGTAGTGCGTAAGCTAAGGGACCGATGACCTCAGCAGTTTGGTCCCGTAACATCTTACCACAAACTTCGAAAACAATTATTTTGTGTGGACAAGATAAATGGGACGCCCAGAAAGTACGCCACCTTATATGACTTCTGCAAACACAGTTCCGGAGGTCGTCGTCTCGATCCTGGAAACCAGCACAGTCACTCCAGCTACATGTCCATTTTTATATCGTTTAAATTGTACCCATAACTACACCTTACAGTACAGTCGGTTCTAAGATTCATTTTCTTCTTTTTCGATCTCACCGTTGCTGACTGAGCAACTACCAGTTATCGAATCATCTAGGCAAAAATGTCTGTGTCTCATAGTCATAAGTTAAAACTGGAAATACACACACCATTTTTACTTTAGAAGCAACCCTCTAGCCCACTGTTTATTTTTCTTGTCCATTCAGTTATTGTCTTCAACTGCCTTACACATAAAAGCTCGTCAGCTGGCTCTACGTCTTCATTTTCAATACATGCTTTTTCTTTTCATTTTGTTGGTTATAGGTGATTTTAGTCTTGTTATAGTTAATTTTCGGCTTGTTCTGTCGAATTCTTGAATTAGTTGATGTAGCTTGTCTATACTGGACACTAAATGGGTTATATGGAAACTGCGGTTACAAGGCACGTAGCTTTAGCTTGGAATGTCCATGGGGGAAGTTGGTACCACTGCCGTGTAGCTGGAAGCCAACGGAAGGACCGACCATTCCCAACAATCAGTAGCTCGTCGATTAGTGTTGTGGTGTCGGTCAGAAATCAGCGTTATCGTTCCGGCTCCCGTGCCCGCGCTGTAATTCGCTACCATGCTAAGGGCATGAACGCCGCTGCGATTCAAGAAATGGTTCAAATGGCTCTAAGTACTATGGGACTTAACATCTGAGGTCATCAGTCCCCTAGACTTAGAACTACTTAAACCTAACTAACCTAAGGACATCACACACATCCATGCCCGAGGCAGGGTTCGAACCAGTGACCGTAGCCGTCGCGCGGCTCCAGACTGTAGCGCCTAGAACCGATTTCAGTTAATGGAGAGGATGTAATGTTAAGACAGCATGTGACGAAATGGGTACGGAATTTCAGTTTTGATAGGTGGAAATTCGCGATAAAGACAAAAGCGGAAGGCGAAAAGCCGTCTGCTGTGACTGATGACGTGGTGCAAAAAATTGAAGAACATCTTCTCTCTGATCGCCATTCGACAATTGGTGACCTGCATGCAGTTTGTCCAAACATTTCACGAACTTTTATTCTTGTTTACGCGATGGGTGCCCAACATGCTTATCGAAGCACTCTAAATGAACAGAGTCAGTGCCAACGCGACTTTCTTGCCCGTTTTTAGACTAAAGGTGAGGCTTTTCTCAACTCTGTAGTGACTTACACTCAACGCCGTGGCGTTATACTCATTCTCCTTCAATCAAAAAATTTTAAACTCAGCGAACAGCGAGGAATATCGTGGCGTCATTGTATTGGGACAGAAAAGTGGTTCTGCTCGTTGATATTTTGCCAGGAGGTGAAACAATAAATGCTGCAAGATACTGTGAGAACACGGAGAAACCTCACAGAGCCACACAAAAGAAACGTCGCCGATGCTGACAACGGGAGTCTGGTCTCCTTCATGACAACATGCGTACGCACACCGTTCATGCAACACAAGAGTTGTTGACTTCGTTTGGCTGGGATGTTTTAAGCCTCGATCTCGCACCTAGTGGCTATAATCTGTTCACTAAATTGGAGGAACATTTTCGTGAATACTCTTTTTCGACGATGGCGAGATGAAACTCGAAGAATTGGCTGAGAAAGGCGGCGGGAAACAAAGGAGTCAAGAAACCTAACCCACGGATGACTGAATGTATCGAGGTATATGGTGATTATGTGGAAAAATAATGCGAGATCTATGAAAATTTTATTTAAAAAATTCAGTTTTTGTACTTCAAAAATTCTTGTAACCTTACTATCCGAATTAGCCTCGTACATTTCAACATTGTCATCAGCAAAACGAAGCTAGTTGACACATGCTCCATTAACAAATATTCGTTCTTAGTTTTCCCAGTAGTAATGGCAGAAAATTATCTAGGACTGTTGAGAATAAAGAATAGTTTTGGTAATCTGGAGCCTCTGTATCTGCTCCCTGTTTCAATTTTGAATCTGAGTGATGATGAAATTCTTTTCAGTCTAATAACACACGTAAACGCTATGCCTTGTTATGATAAACACCTGCTTTTCTTTTATAGATCTATTTTACACAATACATCATATTTTTCCTTTTTCTTGTTATTTACGCATACGTGTACATCGCATTTTTGGTGAAATAAGATTAGTCAAAAGTTTAGTGACTTTGTCCCAATTTTCATCACCAAATGAAGAGCGAGAAATGTACAAACGGTGTGTCAAAGTGACAAGCTTGGGGTCTAGCTTTGCACAAAATATTTAATTGTTTGAAAAAAATTAGGATATTTCAGATAAACTAAATTAGTACGAAGTGTCGAAAAGTTCATCTCTTCAAGATATAGCCAATTCTCACATAAAAAACCACATTGGTGTGACATTTAACTGTCAAAAAGTTTTCCTTAGAACCAAGTACAAAATGCAGGATTTTCGAGATACTCTAATCTGTTTTTGTTGCTTTTACAAAAACCATCATCATCATCATCATCATCATCATCATTTAAGACTGATTATGCCTTTCAGCGTTCAGTCTGGAGCATAGCCCCCTTATAAAATCCCTCCAGGATCCCCTATTCAGTGCTAACATTGGTGCCTCTTCTGATGTTAAACCTATTACTTCAAAATCATTCTTAACCGAATCCAGGTACCTTCTCCTTGGTCTGCCCCGACTCCTCCTACCCTCTACTGCTGAACCCATGAGTCTCTTGGGTAACCTTGCTTCTCCCATGAGTGTAACATGACCCCACCATCTAAGCCTGTTCGCCCTGACTGCTACATCTATAGAGTTCATTCCCAGTTTTTCTTTGATGTCCTCATTGTGGACACCCTCCTGCCATTGTTCCCATATACTAGTACCTGCAATCATCCTGGCTACTTTCATATCCGTAACCTCAACCTTGTTGATAAGGTAACCTGAATCCATCCAGCTTTCGCTCCCATACAACAAAGTTGGTCGAAGTACTGAACGGTGCACAGATAACTTAGTCTTGGTACTGACTTCCTTCTTGCAGAAGAGAGTAGATCGTAGCTGAGCGCTCACTGCATTAGCTTTGCTACACCTCGCTTCCTACCTCGAAATCTGAAACATTACTGATCGTATTTTCACGTACATTGAGCAACTCTTCAAAATATTCCCTCCATCTGCCCAAGGCATCCACAGAATTCACCAGCAGTTTTCCTGACCTGTCCAAAATACTTGTCATTTTCTTCTTACCTCCCTTTCGAAGACTGCTAATTACACTCCAGAATGGTTTTCCAGCAGTTTGACCCATGGTCTCCAACCTGTTTCCAATGTCTTCCCAAGATTTCTTCTTGGATGCTGCAATTATCTGTTTGGCTTTGTTTCTTTCTTCAACATAACTTTCTCTGTCTACATGAGTTCTAGTATGTAGCCATTTTTGATACGCCTTCTTTTTCCTTCTACAGGCTGCCTTGACTGTGTCGTTCCACCATGTTCTTTGCTTCATCCTACTTTTACACACTGCTGTTCCAAGACATTCTTTAGCCACTTCTAGTACTGTGTCCCTGTACCTTGTCCATTCCTTTTCCAATGACTGTAATTGGCTACATTCAACTAACTGGTACCTTTCTGAGATTGCTGTTATGTACTTGTGCCTGATTTCCTTATCCTGAAGTTTCTCCACTCTTATCCTCCTACATATGGACCTGACCTCCTGCACTTTCGGCCTCACAATCCCAATTTCACTGCAGATTAAATAATGATCAGTGTCATCAAAGAATCCCCTGAATACACGTGTGTCCCTCACACCCTTCCTGAATTCCGGGTCTGTTATTATATAGTCAATGACAGATCTGGTTCCCCTGCCTTCCCAAGTATACCGGTGAATGTTTAAAAAAGGAGTTTGTGATTACTAAGCCCATACTGGCACAGAAATCCAAGAGTTGGCATTAAAATCGCCCATGAGCAGAACACTGTCCTTGTCCTTTACTCTAACAACTACATCACTGAGTGGCTCATAAAAACTACCCATCTTATCTTGATCTGTTCCTTCACAATGCGAATATACTGACACAATCCTAATTTTCTAGCTAGACGCTGTCAAATCTATCCACATCAGCCGTTCGTTTACATACCTTATTGCAACTACGCTGGGTTCCATTTCTTTCCTGATGTAAAGCCCTACACCCCATTGTGCTATTCCTGCTTTGACTCCTGACAGGTAGACGTTGTATTCTCCCATTTCCTCTTCTTTCTCACCCCTTACCCGAATGTCACTAACAGCTAAAACGTCCAGCCCCATCTTACTTGCAGCCTCTGCCAGCTCTACCTTCTTCCCAGAGTAGCCCCCATTGATATTAATAGCTCCCCATCTCATTACCATTTGTTTGCCAAGTCGTATCTTAGGAGTCCCTGGTTTGTCAGTTAGAGGTGGGACTCCGTGACCTCCAAAGGTCCGAGGCATTTTGCTCTGATTGTTGCGAGCATCATATTGAAAGAACAAGGGAAGCAGGTTGCTAGCCTTACTTGCCCCGAGTCCCATTGGGTTTTACCCCTAACGGTTGAGGGACTAACCGGTGGATTTGGTAGTCTTTGCCGTTAATAGGAATATAAAAAAAGGGAGGAAGGTTTATCTGTTTAGCAAGAGTAATAGAAGGCAGATTTCAGACTACCTAACAGATCAAAACGAAAATTTCTGTTCCGACACTGACAATGTTGAGTGTTTATGGAAAAAGTTCAAGGCAACCGTTAAATGCGTTTTAGACAGGTACGTGCCGAGCAAAACTGTGAGGAACGGGAAAAACCCACCGTGGTACAACAACAAAGTTAGGAAACTACTGCGAAAGCAAAGAGAGCTTCACTCCAAGTTTAAACGCAGCCAAAACCTCTCAGACAAACAGAAGCTAAACGATGTCAAAGTTAGCGTAAGGAGGGCTATGCGTGAAGCGTTCAGTGAATTCGAAAGTAAAATACTAGGTACCGACTTGACAGAAAATCCTAGGAAGTTCTGGTCTTACGTTAAATCAGTAAGTGGCTCGAAACATCATGTCCAGACACTCTGGGATGATGATGGCATTGAAACAGAGGATGACAAGCGTAAAGCTGAAATACTAAACACCTTTTTCCAAAGCTGTTTCACAGAGGAAGACCGCACTGCAGTTCCTTCTCTAAATCCTCGCACCAACGAAAAAATGGCTGACATTGAAATAAGTGTCCAAGGAATAGAAAAGCAACTGGAATCACTCAACAGAGGAAAGTCCACTGGACCTGACGGGATACCAATTCGATTCTACACAGAGTACGCGAAAGAACTTGCCCCCCTTCTAACAGCCGTGTACCGCAAGTCTCTAGAGGAACAGAAGGTTCCAAATGATTGGAAAAGAGCACAGGTAGTCCCAGTCTTCAAGAAGGGTCGTCGAGCAGATGCGCAAAACTATAGACCTATCTCTCTGACGTCGATCTGTTGTAGAATTTTAGAACATGTCTTTTGCTCGAGTATCATGTCGTTTTTGGAAACTCAGAATCTACTATGTAGGAATCAACATGGATTCCGGAAACAGCGATCGTGTGAAACCCAACTCGCATTATTTGTTCATGAAACCCAGAAAATATTAGATACAGGCTCCCAGGTAGATGCCATTTTCCTTGACTTCCGGAAGGCGTTCGATACAGTTCCGCACTGTCGTCTGATAAACAAAGTAAGAGCCTACGGAATATCAGACCAGCTGTGTGGCTGGATTGAAGAGTTTTTAGCAAACAGAACACAGCATGTTGTTCTCAATGGAGAGACATCTACAGACGTTAAAGTAACCTCTGGCGTGCCACAGGGGAGTGTTATGGGACCATTGCTTTTCACAATATATATAAATGACCTAGTAGATAGTGTCGGAAGTTCCATGCGGCTTTTCGCGGATGATGCTGTAGTATACAGAGAAGTTGCAGCATTAGAAAATTGTAGCGAAATGCAGGAAGATCTGCAGCGGATAGACACTTGGTGCAGGGAGTGGCAACTGACCCTTAACATAGGCAAATGTAATGTATTGCGAATACATAGAAAGAAGGATCCTTTATTGTATGATTATATGATAGCGGAACAAACACTGGTAGCAGTTACTTCTGTAAAATATCTGGGAGTATGCGTGCGGAACGATTTGAAGTGGAATGATCATATAAAATTAATTGTTGGTAAGGCGGGTACCAGGTTGAGATTCATTGGGAGAGTCCTTAGAAAATGTAGTCCATCAACAAAGGAGGTGGCTTACAGGACACTCGTTCGACCTATACTTGAGTATTGCTCATCAGTGTGGGATCCGTACCAGATCGGGTTGACGGAGGAGATAGAGAAGATCCAAAGAAGGGCGGCGCGTTTCGTCACAGGGTTATTTGGTAACCGTGATAGCGTTACGGAGATGTTTAACAAACTCAAGTGGCAGACTCTGCAAGAGAGGCGCTCTGCATCGCGGTGTAGCTTGCTCGCCAGGTTTCGAGAGGGTGCGTTTCTGGATGAGGTATCGATTATATTGCTTCCCCCTACTTATACCTCCCGAGGAGATCACGAATGTAAAATTAGAGAGATTAGAGCGCGCACAGAGGCTTTCAGACAGTCGTTCTTCCCGCGAACCATACGCGACTGGAACAGGAAAGGGAGATAATGACAGTGGCACGTAAAGTGCCCTCCGCCACACACCGTTGGGTGGCTTGCGGAGTATAAATGTAGATGTAGATGTGAAGGTTGACCACGACTCAGAATATGTCCGAGATGCCCAGCCTTCTTCCAAAGTAACTGGTATCCCGACTGTCGGGACCACTTACTAGGCCACTCATACGTTGCCCGTGGTTCATGAACTAGGACATGTCTACAGGAACCCACACCATGAACCACTTTACAAAAACCATTTCAGAAAATTTGACAGATCTTTTTTCCAATTTTTTTATTATTTACGCAAAATTTCTAACAACTTTGATTCAATTTCGTAGGCCTAAAACTATAACATAAGGACCCAATTTGTTGTGACTGATCATGTGAAGTTGAATTAATTTAAGGTTTTGGATTATACATGACGACATGCTGTAATTCACTTTGTGAGTATACAGCATGTCATCTGCAAAGTATATTCCTTTCCTCAAACAGAACTTCTTTGGTACTATATTTTCTTTTCAGTGTTAACGCTGGTGTAGTTCTGCACTTACATTTTTATCGTATTTTGTTTCACCAGTGGCAGTTGTACATAATGTTTATCACGATGATGAAGTCTCATACTCCGTGGCGGAGCGTAGGGGAACGATGCGGGAGACCCGCACCGCCGTACTAGGCAAGGTCCTAGTGGAGGTGGTTTGCCATTGCCTTCCTCCGACCGTAATGGGAATGAATGATGATGATGAAGACGACACAACTACACCCGCCGGGAATCGAACCCGGGACCTCGTGCTTGGGAAGCGAGAACACTACCGCGAGACCACGAGCAGCGGATGTTTATCACAACTGTCGCTATTTTACTGATACGCAAAATGAATTTAGAAACATTTACGCTGCGACACTCATCGAGAGACGTTACGCTACTGGCGCTCCTCGCTGTTTCATCGTGTCGTAGAATTTGTTCACCTAGTCGTTTATAAGTTGACTGAGTACATCAACAATAGAATAGCTGAAAAAATAGATGTAATCAGCAGAAAAGGAAGAATTCAGAACTGATTTCTCAGAGCGGAAATTATTATATTATGGATGCTTGCTCTAAGTTGCAGTTTCTGCACAACGCTGCCACTTAGACATCTTAACGAGAGTAACACAGACATCTGTTTGGACCCCACAAAATTCATGAAAAAAGGCGCACTGGCAGCAGTCTCACGGCGTGGGAGAGTCAGAACCGGATTTTGTACTCCTACCCTCCTTCTTAGTGAGGCTGTAAGTGCGCCGTTAATTATCCACAAAGTGACAACGCCGTCCCTGAATACAGCCTGTAGATAGGATTTAGCCCACAAGAAGTACTACAAGATAGAAGCGAAGTAGTCCGATATCTGAACATTCTCCATAAACAATCTTAGCATGGCCCACGTAAGCAGGTATAATCCAGCTGACAGAAACATTGAGAGACGTAGGCGTTCCACCTGCTCATTACGAAAGAAGACGCCGCCACAGATACAAATACAGAAGTAGACAAGATGAAGTAGGGAAGAACTTACTGATGAAACAACAGGATTTTTTATATGCCCAAGTGGTGAAACAAATGTAATGCAACGCAATAATTATTCTTCCTTACTATTATTTATCAGATGAAAATTGTTTAATTTTTCGGAACTGGACCTATGCTATGCGTTTGTTTGTTCCTTACGAAATGCTTTCATTAACTTCTAAACACAGCAACCGTGTATTATAATTATTGTTGTAACTTCTTGTATTATTCGTGCCATGAGTCATATATCTACATCATTTTATTATCAGACAATGCAACACTGTAAATCTAAATTTTGCTGTCATCTTCTTGTCCATAATTGTAGTAGTTAAATCTCTACATTAAATAATATCTGATATTAAGTATACTGTTCCACAAAAAATCCTAATTGACGTTGCTATGAGCTTTAACGTAATCAGTACGCGAGAATGCCTAATTTCATTGTTTAAAACAGTTTAGTTCATAAGCAGCTAAAAATCAAGCACCATATCCTTTGTTTACATAGATTACATAGCGCTTATTTCAGTTCCGATGAAATGCCAGACTTTATCAATTATATCATTTACCAAATTCACATAAGAAGTAATTTCCAGTTTAACTACAAAGGTGCGAACTATATTATCTTCAACACCAATCTTTATACCAACAGTAGAATAAACCTTTAAATGAGACTTTTTTCTTTTTTTCTTTCGTAGTCTGCCCATTTTACTAAACATAATTTAAATTAACTATTCATTTTTTTTAAATAAAGGGGGCTAGGGGGAAGGTCAAGTAGTTTCCGTCTTTTCACTATTTATATGGTATAAATAGTTACGGAATTCATATTGGAGAGACATTTGGAAACAATGTTCCTGTCATTTAAATCGAGACAAAATCATCACCTAAAACAGATTTATCCATTGTATGGTAACCCAAACTGTATAGTAGAACGCAAATATGTATCAATAATAATTCTAGGAGTAATAGCTTAATTTGGTACTTGATAAAAGACTTTTTAATGATTTAGCGAACAGTTGCCATAAAAAATTATTAGAACGTAGAATTTCAATAGATCTTAAATATTTATTCCAATAAAATAGTCGAACACACGTTTGCTTTAGTTTCAGATCGTTGGATTCGAACTATTATGCTGCGATCAATTTACATTGGCTTCTAGATTTAAAGGCAAAGTAACGGTGCTTGTTAATTATGAAATGCCCAATGTGGAACAATTACACAGCAACAGAATATTTCTTATCCGTTAGTATCACAACTGCGGATTTTCTGTAGATTTCTAGTTTCAGTTTATTAGAGAAACCGTATTTAAAGGCATGTTGTAAATGTTCATTACTATCCACAAAATTCACAAAGACACATCAGGAAAGTACTAAAATATGTACAGGTCTTACCTTAAATTACGGCAATAGTAGACGTTGTAAACAAACTGGAAATTAATAAGCACTGCAGCGTGCTGGCGTTGTTGCGCCTGCCCGAGGTAGCTACGGCAGTCGTCTATCCACACTGACTACCAACGTCACTGCAAACAGAGTATCATACCTACTCACAAGCCAGTATTACCTCTACAGTTCTATTCACTCTTTTTAAGACCTTTGTATAGATCTAATCCGTAAGCAAGTAACTTTATTAGAAAGTACATTACTTCCATTTTAAAAACTGCAGCGTGTATCAAAAAGATTCATCCGATTTTAAAAAATCGTAACTATTATGTTATTTGAGATAAATGCGTGAACGACCTACTGTTGGAAAGAAAAAACTCTCGAGTTTTACATGGATCCCGCTAGGTAGCGGCAGTGTGTGCCCACTTCAGTTCTAGGAAAAAAGGTGTCGGGACAACAGAAAGTGTTTTGTGTTCTACGTTTTACCCAGTACGGATCAGTAATAACCGTTCAGCGTGACTTTAGTACTAGGTATGGTGTGGATCCTCCTACATCACAGAGCATTAGACGCTGGCATGAACAATTCTGAGAAACAATTTCTTCTATAAAGGCAAATCGTTGGGCCGTCCCAGAGTGTCTAACATAGACGTCGAACGCATCTGCCATAGTTTCAGAAGGAGTCCGAAGAAATCCGTTCGCCATGCAGCTCAACAACTCAACATACCCCCTATGTCCGTCTGGCGTGTGTTGCGTCGACGTTTACACAGGAAACCATACAAAATTAATTACGTCGATAATACAAACTTTATTAAGTACACGAGCGCTTCTGGCCTTTACATCAGGCCACTTTAAACTGTAACTGCTATTGTTTGTAAGTAGGCTGTTTATGTTTTCTCTATGTAAGTAGTCTGTTTAGATTTTTATATTGGTAATGCCACGTAGCGCTCTGTATGAAAATCACTGGCTGTGCTGTGTGCAGTCTGTGGCTAGTTTGCATTGTTGTCTGCCATTGTAGTATTGGGCAGCGGCAACTGGATGTGAACAGCGCGTAGCGCTGCGCAGTTGGAGGTGAGCCGCCAGCAGTGGAGGATGTGGGGAGTGAGATGGCGGAGTTTTGTAATTTGTCATGAACTGCTATATATATTATGACTATTAAGGTAAATACATTGTTTGTTCTCTATTAATATCTTTCATTTGCTAACTATTCCTATCAGTAGTTAGTGCCTTCTGTAGTTTGAATCTTTTATTTAGCTGGCAGTAGTGGCGCTCACTGTATTGCAGTAGTTCGAGTAACAAAGATTTTTGTGAGGTAAGTGATTTCTGAAAGGTATAGTTTAATGTTACTCAGGGCCATTCTTTTGCAGGGATCTTTGATAGTCAGATTGCGTTGCGCTAAAAATATTGTGTGTCAGTTTAAGCACAGTCTTGTATAATTGTTCAAAGGGGACGTTTCATGTTAATGCATAATGAGATGGATATATAAAATAAATTTCCTTTACTTCACGTCTATGGTAAGAAATTTTTGTCATCAGACTACCGGTTTTACAAAGCATCGCTCGTGTGGAACACAGCTTACCCTTTTTTCACATGATATACTGAGAACTATGGAGAAAGGGCAACAGGCATATTCCACATTTCTAGATTTCCCTAAAGCATTCGACACGGTGCCCCATTCTAGGCTGTTAACGAAGGTACTAGCATATGGAATAAGTTCACAATTATGCGAGTGGCTCGAAGACTTCTTAAATAACAGAACGCTGTATGTTGTCCTCGACGACGAGTATTCATCAGAGACAAGGGTATCAACAGGGGTGCTCCAGGGAAGTGTGATAGGACCGCTGTTTTTCTCTATATACACAAATTATTTAGCGGACAGGATGGGAATCAGTCTGCGGTGGTTTGCTGATGTTGCAGTGGTGTACGGTAAGGAGTCGAATTTGAGTGGGTGTAGGAAGGTACGACTCAGACAAAATTTTCTGTTAGTGTTATGAATGGCAGCTAGACCTACATGTGAAAAGTGTAAGTAAATGCGGATCAGTAGGAAGAACAAACCTATAAAATTCGGTTACGGTATAACTAGTGTCCTGGATGATATAGTCAAGTCTGTTTAAATATCTGGGCGTAGCGTTGCAAAGTGATACGAGATGGAACGAGCATGTGAAAATTATGGTAGAGAAGGCAAATGGCCGACATCGGTTTACCTGTAAAGCAGACCGCATACAGGACGCTGGTGCGACCTGTTCATGAGAACTGCTCGAGCGTTTGGGATCCGTACCAGGTCGGATTGAAGGAAGACATCGAAAAAATTCAGAGGCGGGCTGCTAGCTTTGTTACCGATAGTTTCGAACAAATCTTAAGTGTTACGGAGATGCCCCGGAACTCAAATGGAAACGCAGACAACTTTGTAGGTGGGCAACCACTGATATGAGTACTCATCTTGGGTGATGATGATGATGTTTGGTTTGTGGGGCGCTCAACAGCGTGGTTATCAGCGCCCGTACAATTACCCAATCTTTGCTCAGTCCAATTGCGCCACTTCCCTGGTTGATGATGAAATGATGAGGACAACACAAACACCCAGTCATCTCGAGGCAGGTGAAAATCCCTGACCCCGCCGGGAATCGAACCCGGGACCCCGTGCTCGGGAAGTGAGAACGCTACCGCGAGACCACGAGCGGCGGACAACTCTCACTCATCTTGGGTGTTAATAACCGCTTCAGCTGTATTTAGTCTCTTATTACGGGATCACTAGCGGTTTCGTGGCAGTAAAAGCCACATCTACAAGTGTTTTAGACACGTGTTCACCTGAAGATGTGGCTTTTAGTGCCACGAAACCGGTAGTGATCCAGTAATAAGAGACTAAATACAGCTGAAGCGGTTATTAATACCCAAGATCTAATGAGAATCTCGGAGGGAAGGTGACGTTCTTTTCGAGAAACACTTGTGAGAAAATTTAGAGAACCGGCATTTGAAGCTGACTGCCGAACTATTCAACTGCTGCCAACATACATCGCGTATAAGGACCACAAAGATAAGAAACGAGAAATTAGGGCTGATACGGAGGCGTACAGACAGTCGTTTTTCCCTCGCTCTATTTGCGAGTGGCACAGGAGGGGGAATGACATGTAGTGATACAGAGTACACTCCGCCACGCACCATACGGGGGGCTTGCAGAGTATCTATGTAGATGTACTTGTAGATGCAGAAGTCACAAGGAGGTTAGGTCCAGCGAACGCGGAGGCCACAATCCTTTGCTGACAGTTCTTTCGTCCGTGAATCTTTCATGAATTCGCGAGACTGACTCACGAGAACTGTGACAGGTTCCCCCTATACTGCTGAGAAGCAACATCATGGTGGAAGCGGTGGAGGGCAGGGGGGTAGTCAATTGTGACTAAAGTTCCTCTAAGATTCAAATACACACAGCTACGTTTGTTGTTGTTCAAAAAAATATGTAACCCACAATCAGGCATACTGACGTGACACACCACACCCCTATTCGTTCACCCTGAAGGAGTTCCTCATTAATCGTATAGGTATTTTTTGTTGACCACTACCTGGCGTCCTGCGAATTTACATGTCCTGTCAGATGGAACCGGGCTTCATCACTCATGAAATACTGCAGGGGATCCAACATTCCAGGCTCAATTATTTGGCATAGCCACGTACCGTAATTCACATGTTTTGCTTTATCTTCCTCCTTCAATTCCTGGACACATATCATTATGTAGGTAGGACTTCACCCCTTTTTTTGGATCATCAGCCTTCTGAATGGTCTGATACGGCCCACCTCGAATTCCTCTCATGTGCCAACCTCTTCAACTCAAAGTAGCACTTGCAACCTACGTCCTCTATTATTTCCTGGATGTATTCAAATCTCTGTCTCCCTCTACAGTTCTTGCTCTCTACAGCTCCCTCTAGTATCATGGATGTCATTCCCTGACGTCTTAACAGATGTCCTATCACCCTGTCCCTTATTCTTATCAGTGTTTTCCACATATTTTTTTCCTCTCCGATTCGGCGGAGAACTTCCTCTCAAAAGCTTCGATTCTCTTCTGTTTCGGTTTCCCCACAGTCGATGTTTCGCTGCCATAGAATGTTGTACTCCAGACGTACAGACGTACATTCTCAGAAATTTCTTCCTCAAATTAAGACCTATGTTTGATACTAGTAGACTTGGCTAGGAATGCCATTCTTGCCAGTTCAGTCTTCTTTTGATGACCTTCTTGCTCCGTCCGTCATATGTTATTTTGATGACTAGCAGGCAGGATTCCTTAACTTTATTTACTTCGAAACCATCAATCATGATGTTAAGTTTCCATCTGTTCTCATTTCTGCAATTTCTCATTACTTCGCCCCTACATGGTATAAAAGAGTTTGATGAGACCTACGTGAAAAGTTTACTTGTTGCGACAATTTACGTGCTGACTTCTTTGGCCTCTGGATCATTCGTGCTTGAATATCCGGGACCGCAGCAGGTGAACGAACGGATGGAGCTTGACCTTTTTTTCCATTTCCATCTGACCCTGTAGTACGCCTCTCCGTCCGTCGCCAAATCTTGTACAGTGCTCTTTGCTGGTACGGAACCGTTCGGAAACCTTTTTTTGCAAAAGTGTCCGGCTTTTCGTTTTATGATCCAGTAGACATGTACGCCTCCACCTATCGTAATTTCTTCTTCAAGAGGATGCATCTCGCTGAGATATTTATTCCACATTCGTAACCAAGTCGCAACGGCTTTTGTACTAACAATACAAAACGTAGTCGCAACAGCTTCGAAACAATAGATAACAACTGGCGGGCGACAATGAGCAGTCCCAGTACTGGGGGCCGGTTTCTCGTGCGTCGCCCTGCATACTTGGTTGAAATTTCAGTAAGAGGGAAGCAGTCTAGTGGCTGAAGCTAATCAACCATGTTCTCCTCTCACTTTGCCATGGCCATTTACAACAGAATGGTCGAAAGTACTATTCTGGGTTATGATGGATGGCGCCTACACTTACTGCGAAGACTCATTTCTCTCAGGATTAGCCGAGCGGTCTCAGACGCTGCAGTAATGGACTGTGCGGCTGGTACCGGCGGAGGTTCGAGTCCTCCCTCGGGCATGGGTGTGTGTGTGTCTGTCCTTAGGATAATTTAGGTTAAGTAGTATGTAAGCTTAGGGACTGATGACCTTAGCAGTTAAGTCCCCTAAGATTTCACACACATTTGAACGTCTGGTACGGCAATACCCTGGTCAACAGCAGACATCGAACTATTCTACTGGATAAAATGTCCGCCCCCGGTAGCT
The DNA here is from genome assembly GCF_023864275.1 of Schistocerca cancellata. Lineage (NCBI taxonomy): Eukaryota > Metazoa > Arthropoda > Insecta > Orthoptera > Acrididae > Schistocerca > Schistocerca cancellata. The sequence continues at coordinate 219,490,170 of NC_064634.1, forward strand.
GAATGGTCAGCGTGACGGATTGTCAGTCCTCTGGGCCCGGGTTCGATTCTCGGCTGGGTCGGGGAATTTTCTCCGCCCAGGGACTGGGTGTTTTGCTGTCCTCATCATCATCCTATCATCCTCATCGACTGCAGGTCGCCGAAGTGGCGTCAAATTGAAAGACCGGCACCCGGCGAACGGTCTGATCGACGGGGGGGGGGGGGGGGCGGCTCTAGCCATACCAATAAATAGAAACTGGATAAAATTTAACGAACTTGCTTACCGCGCAACTATAAGTCATGAACATAACTGTTCCGCTCACAACGCACGCTGCCGCAAGACAGCAGCAGCCGGAAACTTAGTGCGACAGGCTAGTGGTGGGACTGTAGGTTTGGCAACTGCGAGTTTTTGCTACGACTACAGGTCTCGTGCGATTGGCTATGTCGTTTGGAGCAAAGGATAGCAGCGTGCCTGGAGCGAGGTGAAGGACGGCGTTGCGTTCGCTGAGCGCCTGCAGTAGCCGCCACCCGCTGTGCAGCCGTCACCGCCTGTGTTCTGTGGCAAGGGCGGCAGCGCGTGGGAAGATCACAGCAGCTGCAGCGACGCGAACGCACATCAGAGCAGCGGCACCGGGCGATCCCAGCAGGAGGCGGGCCGTGTGCGGCTCCCAGATGTCTACGACTTCGCACTCGCTGCTGCATTTTGTAAGCTGAACCGCCGTGGGCGCACCTACGGCTGTCGTGTCGCTCATTGCTAGAGGCGGTCCACAGGTCGTTGCGATGTGCTCCTAATGAGCACAACGCCTACGTCATTGTCTTATTTGTAGCTCAATGCTGGAAATACCTTACTTATTTTATTTGTAAACTGCTCCTGCTGCATTTGCGCAACAGACACCAGTTCTGTAATGCTACAAGATCTATAAATTCTTTGTGCTACTATTTTAATCTTTTGGCAGAGGCACTGCCACACCCTCAGGGTATATGGCCGACTGAGTTGCCATCACATACGCCATTATCGTTGATCTCACAGTTGAGCATTGTAACATCCGCTGCACTTTTATTTGGACTCTAAATGTGTTTGTTTTTTTATGTCTGCGTTCATCATTATTACTATTATTATTGTTATTATTATTACTGTTATTAGCATTGTAATTATTATTATTTACATTTCAGGCTCCACGAACATTCACTTAACAATTACACCCAATTTTTCCTCTGGATGCCGTACTTAAAATTAGTTGCAGCTCAAAGTGGCCACAGGAAACAGGCGGATCAATATTTTCTTAAGTGACTTTAGGAAGCTGTAAGCCTTAGTACCATTAACTTTGATGCATTATTATATGGATTACTGTAAGAAAATATAACAAAAATTTAAAATTTCGTGCAGCAACTGTATGATAGATCTTAGTGAAAAATAATAAGCAGCCTATCAGTTGCAGAATGGAAGGTATGTTGAAACCCCTAGACCATGATCCAACGTTTATATATATATATCGTCTTATGAAGGATATAATGACAAATAGTTTACATGTTTTACCGTAGATATGTTGAAATATGGCCGAAAAACGTCAGTAAAATGTAAAATTTCATCTTCATAATATTAAAAACACTCACAAAATGATGGTCGTCATTAAATAGTACTCATCTTGTTAGTGTATTTAATATTATATTGTTAGCGTATTTAATATTATGGAGTTGAAATTTTACATTTTACTGAAGACTTTCGGCCATATTTCAACGTACTTCCGTTAAAACACGTAGCCCAGTTGTCACCCTTTCCTCTCTAAAGAAAACTTTTTATAAACGTTGAAACCGTTTAAATATACCTTTCATTTTGGAACTGACTTCATGTTTCTAATTTCTTCACAAGTATATTTTAAAGTGAGTAGGGAGGACAACATATGTGGTTTTCAGCTTAAGACCTATTACAAGATAACTGTGTCTGTTCGTTGTGGTTTTGGTTTTCACAGTCGAATCAAATATATGTCGATTATTATTACATAGAAAAACAAAAACTGATTACAATTTTGTTGTAAAATACGTTTTGGTTAAAAAACGTTTAATTACGAATATCCTGCTTCAAACAGTACATGTACATGAACAGTACTTTTTTGTACCACGTAGCTAAATAAATTTTGTCATCTAGTGAAAGTACACACTTTCATCTCAGTAATCAGCAGGCATTCATAAATTCACGAACATGAAGCGTTTGAAAACGAAGTTTGTGAAAGACACCCATTCTGAAAACTCAGGTAACGATCACTGCAAAAATACGAACGTACCACATGGTTCTGGCGTGTAAGGAATCTAACATAACAGATATTTGATTTCTCAGAACATAACCTAAATGCAGAATGACTGCACTGAGCACTGAAATAGAAAGGTCACATTTGTAAAGATAAAAAGCTGCGATGAAACTAAAATTATGAAACAGAAGCAAGAAATAACGTTATGGTACTTTGTGAGTTGTGCAAACATTTCATTAACATGAACTTTCTCACAAACTATCTACGTTTTTCTTAAAAATATTAATATACACTGATGAAATCTTGTGCCATCATCGAGTGATAGCATTGCCTCGGCAAAACATTCGAATAATTGTACCTGTGCACACTGACTCCGACTAAAGAGAAATCGTTGTACTATATCTTTCACATGTTGAAATGTATTTTTTAATCTTACTTGTGTTATAATTTCTCGCAAATACTTACGTGAAAATTGTCCCTGATAAACAAGTCTGATAAGTAGCTCATGAAAATCTTGGAAAAAGGGAAAAAACGAAAAATACTGCATTGGTTGTCTACAGAGCTATATTTTCATTCTCATATTTTGATATTACTTTGAATTCTTCAGGACTACAGCTCACACCTAATTAATAAATGAGCCTAAGAAAATAAAATGACCTACTAGAACTGAAAGAATCTAGGGGATGCACTGTTTGAATGGTAACTGATCATCCAAGAAATGCTCCTCGGTCACACTTCATTTCAGTTTAATTTTGAGTAGTAATTAGACTAAGATGGTCCTGAATCCAATTTCACTTCAATTTGATTTTGAACGGCGTTAGACTGAATCATCGTAGTCTAGGAGAAGCGAATTTCACTAATAACAAATATTCTGTGTGCCTCGGCTTCAGTCCCAACCTTTGTTTAAATTTTGAATAAAATTCATGATCTACGAGAAAGACTATTGGTATAACTAGTCACCCTAGTTCTGCCATCTGCTGTATCAAGGAATGGGAAGCGTACAGAGTTTCTGGGCATCCTTTTCATCCTGAAGTGGAAAAACTTCTCCTAATAATCGAAGAATCAATTACAGTAAATAGTATTAAAATGCATGAGGCACTGAAAACTCATGCACTAAACGCGCAATGTACACGTCCGAAGGGCATTTCACCTGTAAATGAAAAGTGCTGTGATGATCTCTCCATTGGCAAAAAGAAGACTGCGAATGTCTGGCAGATGTCTGCCAACGGAGAGTAGCTTTGGGCAATGAAATAAAATATCCATGAAATGGCAATATTAAATGAATGAGTGAAATGTCACATGCCACAATGTCTTAGTGAAGCTAGCAAGTATGTAAAAGGGTATCCAAGCATCAGTCTGTACACAATAGGGGTCAGTGGAGCGGATTTGGAGCATAATAAGACAATGTCAACCTCAACATGAAGTGATATAACAGGAGTAGGGTTCACAGGTCTTGTAGCTGGAAATACGAACGACGGCGGTAGAGTTTAAGCTTCCTCTGTGCAGCTACGTGACGCAATCTCTGAGAAACAATGTGCTTTCAGTTGTTTTATGAGTGCTCTACTGTGAATCTCGTAGCCAATACGAGCATTAAACATTATGGTAACGAGTCATTTAGCGAAATTTTATTCCATTTGTTGCGAGTTATCACGGGTGTTGGTGGTAAGCGACAAATTTTGCATATGCAAGGGAGAGAGGTAATTTGTAGGATACAAGCTTTCTACCAAGGCAAAGCACGTGCGTGAACGTACGGCAGGTGCCGCTTGCAACCGGCAGCAATCTCCATTCGTGTCTCCCCCAATGGGAACTGCCGCCGTTCGTGAATCTGACCACAAAATATTACAGACTATAATACCGTGGTCGCACAAATTTCTTCATGAAACCCAAGTTTCGTTCCATCTGCGGAGGACATCTTCAACGGGGTTGTTACTTTTTTTTTGAATGTCCGATATACACTCTGTCTCGCTATTAACTGCAGTAAAATTCTGTTCGCACGTACTGCCTCTCAAAGGCGTGACGTTGGGCGTTTTGAAAACCTGCGAGCAGTTGACCGTCGTCGGTTGCTGTCGTCCACTATTGCTACCATTCCGTGGTGGAACAATAGTACACTTCTTGTTCACCGGAAACCAGATTCCACTTAATTTCAGAGCCTCCTCCTTCCGACTAAAATTATTAGAGTGTTTAGGATCCCAACCGCTTCTCTCTGTAGCATTTCAGAGTCTCCATTTCAGCCTCCCATAACTTTAGTCTCATCAGATCTATTCTGGTGCTCTCCTGGACGCCATCATGCTCTTTTGTTTCGAACGTTCTTCTAGTACTATACCTCTCAACAACCACACGGTATCCTGTAAATATTTGTTTGGCATCGGTTTATGAGCGTTCGTGGCTGATGTGAGGTATCTGTGTGTCTTCCAAGTGGGTTTGTAGGTTACAGTGATATTTCATTCCGTCAAGCGGTCAGTAACGTCTTTAATGAATGGCAGTTAAGCCTTGGACTTCGCGGATACCTTTCTTCTGGTGGTTGGCTTAAAAGTCTATTTCACCGGACGAATACCCAGCTTTGAGCTAAGCATTGATGAGATACTCCAATTTCGCATCTAGCAAATCAGTTTCAAAGGCGTTCCTCACTTCTCAAATGGTATCTGGGTTTCGGTGCTGTATCAGTCTTCCACCATGGGGTGATAAAAATACCGAGCTGGCAACAGACAACGGCCAACTGCGCTCTGCGAGGGAGCCACGAAAATAGAATTTTACTTCAGTCAGTAGCGAGACAGGGTGTGCATCGGAAAATATCTTCTGCAGCCGGGGACAGAGGTTGGATTTCCACGGGAAATTCATCCAACCACATTATAGCTCAGAACATTTTAATAAATCTGGTGTTTCCCTACCGTGGAAGTTACTTTTTACAGAACTAGTATTCCTCACAAATAGGAAGAAGGCAGGGCAGACAGTAAGATACTGTGAACAGTTCAGTAATAGGATTATTTCGGTGAAAATCGAAAGGCAACCAGTGGTAAAAGAAGTAAGTCAGGCATAAGATGGGGAGATAGGGAAGGTGTTCGAGAATGCTGAAAGTATAGTTCAGTATGCAAACGGATATGAAAACAGAACAATCCTAGGTGACTGTAACGTCATACAAGCAGAAAGAATGCATTACGGAGCTACGGAACTATAAGAGCTCGGTAGCGCGATTGAGAGAAGAAAAAGACTGATTGAAATCTGCAAACAAAATTCTGTTAGTAATAGTGAATGCACTGTCAACAGTCACGAGTCCCGGCAACAAGGGAAGCTTCCAGCTGAATCACACCATGGCGAGACAGCGAATCCGTAAGGAGATACTGGATTGTAAAGCGATCACATACAGATTCATACCACAATTTAGTAATGATGGAGAGTGGATTGAAGTTTGAGCGGATGAACCAGAAGAATCACTGTGGAAAGAAGTCGGATACTGAACTACTAAGGAATGATGAGATACGTGTGAAATTCCCTAACGCTGTAGACAGTGTGATAGTGAATTCAACAATTGGACAGACATATACTGACGGAGAGGCCGGCCGTGGTGGCCAAGCGGTTAAAGGCGCTACAGTCTGGAACCGCGCGGCCGCTACGGCCGCAGGTTCGAATCCTGCCTCGGGCATGGATGTGTGTGATGTCCTTAGGTTAGTTAGGTTTAAGTAGTTCTAAGTTCTAGGGGACTGATGACCTTAGCAGTTAAGTCCCATAGTGCTCAGAGCCATTTCACTGACGGAGAAAATATCGCAACACCAAAAAATAATTAACGTAGAGTAATGAAGTTTAAGGAATACATTTATCTAGGTAACATACGTAAGTGATTAACGTTACAGGACCACAGGTTAATGTAAAAGCGAGATAAGCCATTGACAATGTGCAAAGCTACTACATAGTAACAGTGTAACCACCAGCATGTTGAATACAACATGCAAACGTGTGTGCATTGTGCTGTATAGAAGCCGGATGTCAGTTTGTGGGATGGAATTTCATGCCTGCTGTATTTGTTCGGGTAAGGCAGGAACGGTTAATGCTGGTTGTGGATGACGCTGGAGTTGTCGTCCCATGAAGTCCCATACGTGCACGACTGGCGAAATATCTGGTGATCGAACAGGCCAAGGCTACATGTCGACGCTCTGTAGAGCATGCTGGCTTACAACAGCAGTATGTGAGGGTACGTATCCTGCTGAAAAACATCCCCTTGAATGCTGATGGCCGGCCAGTGTGGCCGAGCGGTTCTAGGCGCTTCAGTCTGGAACCGCGCGACTCGCAGGTTCGAATCCTGCCTCCGTCATGGATGTGTGTGATGTCCTTAGGTTAGTTAGGTTTAAGTAGTTCTAAGTTCTAGGGGACTAATAACCTCAGATGTTAAGTCCCATAGTGCTCAGAGCCATTTGAACCATTTGAATGCTGCTCATGATTAGTAGCACAAGTCGAAATACCAGATTGACGTATAAAGTTGCAGTCAGGCTGCATTGGATAATCACGAGAGTATTGCTTCTGTCATACGAAATTACACCCCAGACCATAACTCCAGGTGTAGGTCCTGTGTGTCTAACACGCAGACAGGATGTCTGCAGGTCCTCAACTGACCTCAGTCTAACCAACATTCGGCCATCACTGGCACCGAGGCATAACCACATTTTATCAGAAAATACAACAGACCTCCACCTTGCCCTCCGATGTGCTCTCGTTTGTCACCACTGAAGGCGCAAAAAGCGATGGTCTGGAGTCACTGGAATGTAAGCTACAGGTTGTCTGGCTCGGGGCTGTCGTTGAAGTAACCGATTTATAACAGTTCGTTGTGTCACTTAGGGGCCAACTGCTGCTCAGATTGCTGCTACATATGCAGTAGCATGCGCCAGAGTCAGACATCGAACATGATGATCTTCCTTCTTGGCAGCAACACGTGGAAATCTGGAGCCCTGTCTTCTTCAGAGCGTAGACTCTCGTGCCCACTGCTACCTGCAATTACATACAGTGGCCACATTCCTGCCAACTCATTCTACAGTATCGCTCAAGGAACATCCAGCTTCTCGTAGCCCTAGTACACGACCTCGTTCAAATTCAATGAGGTGTTGATACTGGCTTCTTTGCCTCCTTAAAGGCATTCTCGATGAACATAAACTCACCAGACCCAAAGTGCTCACCACCGTTAATGTATGTATTTGAAACATACCTGATTTGTAACCCCATATAGGGGCCACTAGCGCCACTCTTATGCGACTGACGGGAAAATTATACAGACACCATCTTTCAGACGTAGAAACACATCTACCAACTTCAGTTTATGCCGCACAACTCTTTCTTGGTGTTGCGACTTTTTCCTTCAGTGTAGAAACAATAATCCAACTGAAAAGCATCTTTGAGGATGTTGGATGAACGAAGAATGTACAAAAATGTTCAGGAAACGACAAAAAAAAGTAATACACTACTGGCCATTAAAACTGCTACACCAAGAAGAAATGAAGATAATAAACGGGTATTCTTTGGACAAATATATTATACTAGAACTGACATGAGATTACATTTTCATGCAATTTGGGTGCATAGATCCTGAGACATCAGTACCCAGAACAACCACCTATGGCCATAATAACGGCCTTCATACGCACGCACATTGAGTCAAACAGAGCTTGGATGGCGTGCACAGGTACAGTTGCCCATGCAGCTTCAACACGATACCACAATTCATCAAGAGCAGTGATTGGCGTATTGTGACGAGCCAGTTGCTCGGCCACCATTGACCAGACGTTTTCAATTGGTGAGAGATCTGGAGAATGTGCTGGCCAGGGCAGCAGTCGAACATTTTCTGTATCCAGAAAGGCCCGTACACGACCTGCAACATGCGGTCATGCGTTATCCTGCTGAAATGTAGAGTTTCACAGGGACTGAATGAAGGGTAGAGCCACGGGTCGTAACACATCTGAAATGTAGCGTCCACTGTTCAAAGTGCCGTCAATGCGAACAAGAGGTGACCGAGACGTGTAACCAATGGCACCCCATACCGTCACGCCGGGTGATACGCCAGTATGGCGATGACGAATACACGCTTCCAGTGTGCGTTCACCGCGATGTCGCCAGTAGCGTATGGAACACCTCAGAATGAAATAAATGGAAACACAGGATAAGCCGACATGTTCCAGGAAAAAATGAGAAGAAATCGAAAAATAATGGCCATCGGAAGGCCTGATTCAGCAAGTCAAAACATGTTTCGCAGACACTAAACACAAAGGCGTCGCTTTAAAAGTGCAAGTGCGCAAGAGCGAATAAGTGGAGCGAGTACACTGAAGGCCTCGACGGGGGGAGGGAGAGAGGGCGAGAGAGGAACCATGTTGACGTGATAGAAGAAGAAATTCGGTATCGACATGGAAGATGTAGTGGAAAGAGTGTCAGAATTTTGGATGGTTTACTGTCAAATAAGGTGAAATGCACAGGTAACGTTCCTGCAGACCTAAAACTACTGGGGGAGGTCGCGATCAAACTAATATTGACTGTTGTTTGAAGATAGAATTAATCATGAGAAAAACGACTTTAGAAGAAGTATTCTCCGTACGATCCAGAAGATAGTGAGGACTAACAAGTGCAGTAACTGTCGCACAGTCAGTTCATGTATACCATTCTCTGCATAACATACAAAATAGTGGATGTGTTAGATGACGATTAGATTGGCTTTCGGAATGATAAAGCGGCCAAAGGGACAGTTCTGACGTCGTGCTTCATAATGGAACTAAGGCTGAAGACAAATTAACACATGTTCCTGAATTCTTGTAAAATATTATTACTAATTAGCTAAAATATTATTACTAGTTAGTTTTATTTTTTACCTGAATACATTAAGCTTCGCTATTGCGTGACGCTTAAGTAAGTAATATAATGATGTACATGACAAAATTTAGAATAAACCTTAATGCCTTTTCACATAATTTAAAAATATAAAAATACTATCCATAACATTTTACCGTCAAGTAAAAGCAAACAAAATTAAAATTTAGAGAGAACATGGTTATAAAATAAACGTAGCAATATGCCTTCCCTTTTTCAAAGAGTGACAATATTACTTAAAAATTCATGAAACATTCATTTAAAAACTACATAAAAGTGTAAGACATCCAGTCGCCCAACTTTAACTACAGTTCAGGAAGCCTGAGACAGATGTGTTTTCTAATGCTGCGAATGTGGGTCTGGCTCCACCGTCTAGCCGGCTAGAGTTAGTAGCGCTAAGACACACATGTCGTGTGGTACACTCCTTTTTGTACTGCAGTCGTATTATATTTGACAGATGAATGTGTAAAAGTATTTTATTACATCGGCAACAGTCTGAATGATTGTCTCATCTGATCTAGTAAAAGCAACCAAAGCGGCCTTGCAGTGCTTGTACTGCGAATGGCTGAAAGCAAAGGGAAACTACAGCTGTAATTTTTCCAGAGGGCGTGCAGGTCTACTGTAGAGTTAAATGATAACGGCATTCTATTGGGTAAAATATTCCGGAGGTAAAGTAGTCCCTCTTTCTGTTCTCTGGGTGGGGACTACTCAGGAGGATGTCATCATCAGGAGAAACAAAACTGGCGTTCTACGTATCGGAGCGTTGAATGTTAGATCCCTTAGTCGGGCAGGTAGTTTAGGAAATTTAAAAAGAAAATCGAGAGGTTCATGTTAGATATAGTGGCAATTAGTAAAGTACAGTTGCAGGAGGATCAGGACTTCTGGTCAGGTGAATACATGATTATAAATACAAAAGCAACTAGGGGTACTGCAGGAGTAGGTTGAACAATGGTTCAGATGGCTCTGAGCACTATGGGACTTAACATCTGAGGTCATCAGTCCCCTGGAACTTAGAGCTACTTAAACCTAACTAACCTAATGACATCACATACATCCACGCCCGAGGCGGGATTCGAACCTGCGACAATAGCGGTCGCGCGGTTCCCGACTGAAGCGCGTAGAACCGCTCGACCACTCCGGCCGGCGTTGAACAATGAATAAGAAAATAAGAAAGCGTATAAGCTACTATGTGCAGCATAGTGAACGTATTATCGTGGCCAAAACAGAAAAGAAGTCCACACTCACCACACTAGTGCGACAAAGATGTTAATGAGATTGAAGAAATGTGTGATTAGATAAAAGAAATTATTCAGATAGGTAAGGAGGATGAAAATTTAATTGCAATTGGGGACTAGAATTCGATTTTAGAAAAGAGAAAGAGAAGGAAAAGCACTAGGTAATGATAGAATTTTGCACAGAACGTAATTTAATCGTCGCTAACACTTGGTTTAAGAATAATGAAATAAGGTTGTACACGTGGAAGAGACCTGGAGAAAGCGGGATGTTTCAGACTGATTATATAATGGTAAGAAAGAGTTTTCGAAACCAGATTTTAAATTGTAAGACAATTTCAGTGGGAGGCGTGAACTCTGACCACAATTATGAAATGTATAATAAAACTGCGAAATTGCAAAAAGGTAGAAAACTAAGGAGGCAGGACCTGAATATGTTGAGAGAACCAGAGTTGTTGAGAGCTTCAGAGGGAGCTGTAGGCAACTATTGTCTAGAACAGGAGAAAGGAATGTAGTAGAACACGGGTGCATAACTTTGAGAGATGAAATAGTGAAGGCAGCGAAGGATCACATAAGTAACAAAGACAAGGTCGAGTAGAAATCCTTGGATAACACAAGCGATGTTGAATTTAACTAATGAAAGTAGAAAACAGAACAATGCAGCAAATGAAGTAGGCTAAAAGAAACGTCTTAAAAATGAGACGATATGAAGCGCAAAATGGCTAGGCAGGAATGGCTAGGTGCTAAATGTAGGATTCTGGAGCATGTATCTTTAGAGGAAAGATGGATACCATGTACAGCAAAATTAAAGAGGGCTTTGGAGAAAAGAGAAGCAGCTGTATGAATATCAAGAGCTCAGATGGAAATCCAGCCCTAAGCAAAGAAGGGAAAGCTGATAGGTTGAAGGAGTATATTGAAGGTCTCTACAAGGGAAACGAACGTGAAGGCAAGAAAGTAAATGAAGATCAGATACGAGATACGATTCTGCGAGAAGAATTTGACAGAGCAGTGAAAGATCTAAGTCGAAACACGGCACGAGCAGTAGATGACCTCCAGTCAGAACTACTGATAGCCCAGGGGCAGCCAGACAGGGCAAAACTCTTTCACCGAGCGTGCAAAATGTATGAGACAGGCGAAATATCCCAGACTCCAAGAAGAATGTATTAATTTTAATTCGAAAGAAAAAAAGATGTTTACAGGTGTGAAAATAATCGAAATGCAAGTACCAGTTTAATATGTCATGGTCGCGAAATACTAACAGGAATTCTTTACAGAAGAACGAAGAAACTGGTAGAAGCCAACCTCGCGAAGATGAGTTTGGATTCTGGAGAAATGTAGGAACACGTGAGCCAATACTGACCCTACGACTTACTTTAGAAGATAAGAAAAGGCAAACATGTGTTTATCGCATTTAGAGACTCAGAGGACAATGTTGATTGGAATTCTGAAGGGAGAAAGATTAAAACACAGGGAACGAGAGGCTGTTTACAACTCGTACAGAAACCTGACGAGAGTTATAAGAGTCGAGGGACCTGAAACGGAAGTAGTGGTCGAGAAGTGAGTGAAACAGGGTTGTAGCCTATCCCAGATGTTATTCGGTCTGTAAAATGAGCAAGCAATAAAGAAAACGAAATAAAAACTTAAAACCGAAATTAAAGTTCAGGGAGAAAATAACTGAAGCTTGTCGATTACGTTGTAATTCCGTCAGAGACAGCAAAGAAATTCGAAGATCAGTTGAATGGAATGGTCAGTGTCTTGAGAAGAAGATGTAAGATGAATATTTACAAAAGAAAAACAAAGCTATTTTGTCTAAAACTGACATGGTGAGACCTTGGCTGTGTACAATTAATGTAGGTTGATTCTTACAAAGAAGAAGACAGCAACCAGCCACTATTAATAATGCTATAGCGCCGTAACGGGTTTCGAACTGAGAAGTTCATCATCAGATACCTGTTTTCAAGATTCACAACATGCACTTTACGTAATCGTCAGTTTTCGATTTTCATTCTTCCACTGTAGCGAAATATTCTTGGTGTGTTTGTGTCCCAGGTAGAAAACAATGTTAGACGCGCCCTATGTGAACATAACTAACCTGTCTTTTAGTCCTTTAGTCATGATTACAGATTTTAATTAAAATTCAAATGTAATATGCGTTTTATTTATTTTTGTGTTAATTTTTTTGTGTATATTTAAATTTCTGTCTGTTATATTTCATATGCGATCAAGTGTAAAGTCCTATGTAACATTAACCGTAAGTATCAAATGCTATAGCCTGATAATTAAAAACTATGGTAATCTGCGATGGAAAGATGGATAGAAAGGACATGTTAGTTTCTTAGAGGAGAAACAGTTTTGTTTTGTTGAAGGGAAGTAGTTTCTTTGTGATACTGAGAAGTTGGAACGAATACTGTAGAGAGGGGAGTCGAAGGATTGTGACAATGGAAGCAGTTTTTGAAGGTCAGCGATGATCAGAATGAATAAATTCCCAGAGAAGGCTCTAATGAGTCATTAAATTTTACGATTAAAAGTCATAGTCTTAAACTTCCGAAGCGAGAAGAGACCCTGATGAGGGAGAAGACGGAAGAGAGAAAACGGAAGAACCGAAGAGCGAAATATACGAATATTTTTCAAGAGAGTAGACACTGATGATCGGCAGTGGACGATGAAATCAAATTATCAGAAGAACAAGAATTGTGCAGGTTCTCGTCTGAAAAAACTTGAGTGTGTTAAACAATAGCAGTGACTGTGCGCGGAGAAATTGACAGCTATTTGTTTCGATTGGTAGATGGAAAGAGCCGGTGACCTATAGCGACAATGAACGGTACAAAAGAAAGTGACTGCTGAGCAGCCTTGATGCTAAAGAAGATGAAACGGCGCTCAGTAATTCAGTTGGAAGTGAAAATTTGAATAAGCCGATGCCACGCCACATAAATAAAAGACTGCGTAGGCGTCCATAATTGCCTACTGAATCCAACCGGAAACTCTTTTATGTCGTCAACATATTTTTGGAACAGCTATTTTGAAGGATAATATTTTTTATTTAATTTTCCAGTGCTTGAACTAAAGGCGAAGTCTCACATTGTCAACTTCTGAGTTCAGCGAAAACATCTACGGAATTAGAAGTCAGAGATTTTCTTCAGCTGCCTCCATCACTACAGCCTCAGGTGAGGAGAAGAACTGTACATCTTTGGGCGGCCATTTTCACAACAAAAAGACGATTACTAGTACGTATCGGTGTCGATGAACTGAATAACACGCTACTGAAAGTACTTAAATACAGATAACAGCAAAGTACTTCAGAACAGTGTCAGTTATTCTTAAAATTAATAACAAAACTAAATACTTCCTTACAGAGAATGTTCGGATATTACTGGCAGTCCGTTCTTCTGGATTACAAATATAAAATTGAAGTAGAAATAAGCGTTAGCTTGATTTAGTACTTATGATATTACCTTGTTCATTGATTAGTTCGGCTGTGTTAGTACATTGTTGTTGTTCATTGACTAGTTCGGCTGTGTCATTACATTTCTGTCGTAATGAAAAACCAATTCTTGTAGTGCATGACTACAAACTCTGCAAATAGGAATTTTGCTACAGATATTTAACATTAGATTCACAACAGTTTCAATTAATAACGTGCTGATTCTTTAATACAGTTTCAATAGATATACAGCTGCTCAAACATTTGTAACTTAAGTTAATAAATTTGCAATAGTGACATTAATATAAAGTAACTTACCCCATATCGAGACAAATTCCACTTTTAACTACCTATATGCAAACAAACGTTAGTGCAGTTTTATACTGGTATCTGTCTATGAACGAGTGATTGTGTGTAATCTTACGTGAGAGAGAGAGAACTGCAGGAGGAGATTAGTTTTTAACATCCCGTTGACAAGGTCATTAGCCATGAAGGACAAGTTCGGGTTACGTAAGGATGGAGAAGGAAAGCGGCCGTGTCCTTTCAAAGGAATCATTCCGGCATTTATCTTCAGTGGTTTAGGTAAATCACGGAAAACGTAAATCATGATGGTAGGACGCCGAATGCGAGCCAAGTGTGCTAACCACTGCGTTACCCCGCTCGGCAGATTTGAGAACTTAGGCCTATAGTTTATTAGCAAGTTAAGAAGTGGGATTTTACCACATATTAGTCCACAGAAGGCATTAGTTCAACTCTCATTTATTCTGGCAGAATAGTAGCCTTTGAAGAGATAGTCTTTCGAGTATTGATTAAGTACAGTAACAAGGATGGAATGAGGGAAGATTATTCGATTTCCCGTGGACAGCGCAGCCATTAGAGACGCAGTATTGGTTAAGTACAGTAACAAGGATGGAATGCGGGAAGATTATTCGATTTCCCGTCGACAGCGCAGCTATTAGAGACGCAGTGCAAGCTTATATTACGAATGGGTGCGGAAGGAAATCGGCAGTGCCGTTCTCAAAGGAACCTTCCGGGCATTTGCCTGCAGTGATTTACGAAAATCACGGACAGCTCAAATCTGGTTGGCCAAACGGAGATTTGAACCATCTTCCTCATGAAAATCAGTCCTTTGTGCTAACCACTGCGCCACATTGCTTAGCAAGTACAGAAGGGGTTCATACCTTCATAGAGAAATAAGAGTGTTAAGAGCACTAATAGAAATTCGTATTTAACCATTTTATACCTTCGTATAAGATTCGAGCTGTATATTACGTATTAGTATTTGTAAATTGCTGAGTTGATACGGGGCGGTTGGACAAACTTGTACACACCAAACATTTATTTAAAGAATAAAACATCAGCGAGTCTCTGTCCCAGTACGCCTCTGACATACTAATCACAGAATAGACTTTGTACAGCAATAAGGTCGAGCAATGTACGCAGTAGTCTCACTGCGAGCATTCTGAGATCTGAGGGGAGAGAAGAAGTTCGGTTTAAGGCGTCTTAAAAAGTGGATGGAAGAGTACTATCGTGATATTCCAAAGGCCACCCGCGAGGCCCACGAGAAGGCAGGTCGCGGCGCGTACGCCACGAAGGTAAGCCTGAATTCGCTCGCTTGCTCAGCTCAGCAGACAAAACTACGTTTCTAAACGTGTTAACTCGCAGCTGGATGGGTACATACTAACGAGAACTACATCTACTACTGGAATCTGCTGTTACGAAGTCTTGCTGATTAACATTTCTAAAACAAAATTTAGTTTAAGGTCAATACTTGGTATTAATGGTATAACGGCTTGTTTATAGCATTTAGTCTCTGCTGCTTAAGAGTTCTTATTTCATACAAGAAGTGGCGCCTTGTGCGACTGATAGTCATTTTGGCATGATTTTAATTTTATTGTAGCCAAGTACAGCCGTAACAAATTAAAAGTAGGCTATGAACTTCTCATCATCGTAGAACGAATAGCAGTAAGACTCCATAATAGCAGATTCCACTAGAAAATGCAGTTATCGTTTTTTACGAGTTAACAGGTGTAGAAACGTAGTTTGTCTGCCGAGTTGACCGACCGAGGTGGCGCAGTGGTTAGCACACTGGACTCGCATTCGGGAGAACGACGGTTCAAACCCGCCTCCGGGCATCCTGATTTAGGTTTTCCGTCATTTCCCTAAATCGTTTCAGGCAAATGCCGGGATGGTTCCTGTGAAAGGGCACGACCAATTTCCTTCCCCATCCTTCCCTAATCCGAACTTTTACTCCGTCCCTAATGACCTAGTTGTCAACGGGACGTTAAACACCAATCTCCTCCTCCTCCTCCTCCTCCCCCTCTGCTGAGTTGAGCGATCGAGCGCTGGCCTTCCTTCGTGGCGTAAGCGCTGCGGCCTGCGTTTCTCGTAGGCCTCGCGCTATCAGTAGGAATGACGAGCCCTGTGAATAGCGTGAGCTGCGGTTGCACCTACTGGCGACCCGCTTATTGGACGGGTCTTCTGTAGAGACGCGGGCAACGCGGCGCGTGCTGTCCAGACCCGTGCGTCCCGGCACACTTTCCCGCTGGAGTCCGTCTGTGGCCGACCGCTCCGTTCTGTTGCCCGAAACGCGGGCAGTCGAGCTCAGCTGTACCACGATCTGCCATCGAGGCCCGCGGTTCGTTTGGGTACTTTGTCGAGCCCGATAAAGTCCACAGAACTCGGTGCAACAAGGAAACAGACAGCGCTAGAAAGGTAGGAATAACGGGCCACACGTGGGTAACTTTCTACGGCGGGCCAGAACCGCCGAGCAGTTCTGCGGATATTTTTGACTGATTCGATTTCAGTTTTATTCTTTTTTCTATTAATTTGTTTTCTTTTTCAGACATAAAATTACGAAATTCAGTTTACAATTTCAACTTAGAATTAACAAAAATTTTGGTAAATGTACAATATTTTTTCTAGTATTTATTATCAATATTTGCAGTGCTTTTTTTTTAAGGGGCTCCGGAACGCCCTATACTTGCAATGTTAAAATAACGCTTATAAATTACATCTTTCCTCACAAAGTATTTGAGGTAGGAAGTTGAACTTTTTACAGATTATTTATTGGAATATGGGCTACGACTTAACACAGGGATTTTACAAAATTTTAGTTCAGTTATTAAAGATGATTTTTTTTCAATTGTAATGAAAATTCACAACATTTTTTTGCAATTTTTTATTTATATATTCAAAAATATACAGTTTTTTGGAAAAAGGCTGTGTTAAATTATGCAGAAGGTACTGTGTAACATTTACTAAAAGTTTGAAACAAATATGTTTGGAAGATCCTTAGAAAACATGTAATTAGTATGAGAAAATAAAAGTTTTGGGAATCGAGCGACATAGATTGGATCAACTTTATAGTGCATTCCAGGTCCATAGGATGGATTATCTTCATCCTCTGCAAACTCCTCCTCCAGCTTCCTCTTGTTCCTCCTCCTGTTTACTCTTGCTTGTATTTCTAGACTCTTTACAGCCCTGTCTGCAGCCCGAAGGCGTTCCTTGTCTAAAGCAAGCATCGCTCGTACCATGTTAGAACCTATCTTCATTCCCATATTTCACATATTTCTAAATACCTTGCACCTTACAATGTTGCCATCATTGAAAGTCGCAACAGCATCATACATAACAAAGTGAAGTGTTTCTATTCCAACAAATACAGTCTTGGGGATTCTCGACCATATAACACTATTTACACTTTCAGTGGGGTTTTGAGTTTTTCCGTGAATACACTTTTTCAACAGTTCAGGTGCTGCTAAGTCTCTGAAAATAGGTTTTATCACCTCCATTATTGCATGAGGCAGACTATGCTTATGAGTGTACACTTCACCAGTTAGCAATCCTTTGTTATATTTACACCAACTGTCTTCTTCTTTGGGACACAAGCTATGTTGAGGATTTTCATCGGTTGAAGAAGTATGAAAAAAAAAGAGCCCAAACAGCCTTCTTCATTTCGTCGACACTTTGTGTATTTTGCCTAATAGCCATTCCATAATAGTTCTGTATTTTGTCAAGAAACAGAATTAATTACGAATATTTTCGAGATAACGACAGAGTAAATAAACATGAAACAATCACACCAGCGATATATATTGAACCATCACAGGTTAGCCACAACACATACTTTATCTCACATCACTAAAATGTACCTGATGAACACGGACGTTAATAATAACATCATTTGACAGCAGTTTAACAGCGCCACAGTGGATCACGCCCATTTAGAACACATTTCAAAAAAAATTTAAAAATTGTTGTAGTCTTCGGAATTGAATAAATTATATATCTATTAAAAGGTAATAGTCTGCAGATTCAGAAAACGCAAAAAAGTAAAAATTGAACTTTTCATGATTTTCAGCCTTTCCGGAGCCCCTTAATAAGCATTCTCACTGCTAGTTTTTGGCTGAATATTACAGTTATTGGTGTCACCGATATAATAATAAAATGAATAGACGCAGAAGTAATTACCTGAGTACCATGCCACCCGCAAACTTAGCGCTGTAACAGAGAGGGGGGAGGGGGAGGGGAGTTGCGGGTCTAGTTCTATTTGAGCTAGGAGCACGGGGTGAAAAGATTTTGGTTTATGCCGGACCAGTGTAGCCATTTGTACAGCCATTTCAGCGCCTGTCTTAATTTAGTTATTTTACAGTATGCAGTATGTTAAACAGGGTTTGGCGCCAAGTCAAACTGTGCGAATCGATTAATTCCTTTTCAAAAGAATTTTAATTGAGCGAAGTTAATGCTCAACTAATGACGCCATTTGTATATGCAGCGTTCGGATTTCACCTGCAAAAATAGCACCCTGGAATAAATCCGGACTGGAGTGAGACTGATGGTTGAAATTGCGTGCACCGGTGTATCAGGTCTTGGCAAAAGGTAAGTTTCAACTGTTTGAAAAAATCTTGCTTCATTTAGATTTTACGTTTGAAAAACGCATTTTTCTGGGAGGTTTTTGAAGCGAGCCACTTCTATACTTTTACCAAGTGTTTCAAATTTTGCACGAAGGTACATAAATCGATAAAGTCAAAATAAATTTTTTTATCTAATTATTTTTGTGCGGTACGTGGTTTAAAGCCGAGCTAAATCTACAACATAAAATTCCCTCTTACGGAACTAAACGCGCAGAAATGGTTTAAGGTGAGTGAAATAAATAAAAAATGCGTTCTTACGACAAACCTGATAACTCGCTTTTAAAAATCTGGCTTCATTCGACTTTACATGTAAAAAAAATTGTCAGTTCTTTTTAAGCGCCACTTTTATGTTTCTTAGGCCCATTGCACACTTACGCGGATGGTCCACGCTCCGCGTTCCGCGCGCGGTTGGCGGACCCGCGTGATGGTTCAACACAGTCGGGCGGATGCGCGCGGTTCTGTGCAGTCGAGTGAACGCGGTCTTCCCTGCACTGTGCTGGATCTCATCTGTGGTGTAGCACATCGTTCTGTTTGATCGGATGTATAGAGATGAGCTCGCTGAATGTAAAAGTCATTTCGGCCGACATGATATACAAAAAGAGAAATTCCACACGCGAGAGACGGTTCTGGGTGCATCCTACGGTGGAACAAAGATGTATGAAAGGAGCGTTCGTCACACTGTATTGCCGGCCGATGTGGCCGTGCGGTTCTAGGCGCTTCAGTCTGGAACCGCGTGACCGCTACGGTCGCAGGTTCGAATCCTGCCTCGGGCATGGATGTGTGTGATGTCCTTAGGTTAGTTAGGTTTAAGTAGTTCTAAGTTCTAGGGGACTGATGACCTTAGAAGTTAAGTCCCATAGTGCTCAGAGCCATTTGAACCAACCACACTGTATTCTCCGAATTGCGCAAAGACAAAGACAAACTTAATACATATTTTCGTATGTCTATTCGTTACTTTGACGTGCTTGTCGGTAAAATACAAGACAACCTGACACTTGAAAGTCTCAAAAGGATACCTATTACTCCGACAGAACGAATAGCAGTGTCCTTAAGGTAAGAATATGAATATGTATACGGATGACGATTAATTTTAATAACATACAGGGTGGTCCAAAAGTCCGGAAACACCCTCATAAAATTCAAATGGAGTAGCAAACAAAGAAACAAGACTCCCTACACACGAGGAACGGGAAGGGGGAAACTTTATAGGCTATGCCACCAACATGGCGGCCATCTTGAAAGCCGCCATCTTGGATTCAACTCCAGAATCTCAAATGGGAATATGGTCATGTGACATACCAAACAGATAGAGAATTTTACCAGAGAAACAATGCCGTTGTTATTTTAGATGTAGCGTTATTCATTCTCCGGTTATAGCCAGTTACATGTGGCAGCGGTGGGACGCTCGGCAGCATGTGTGTTACGTGCCGAAGAGACATTACGCCGATGTTACACAGTCCCGATAGACCACCAACAGTCATAGGAATGGCTCCATATGTTGTCCATTATGTTGGATTGTTAATTCTATCCTCCGAACCCAGTCCTGATGAACTTTGACCAGCACATCTGGCTGAATTTGATCACACGCATCAACAATGCGCTGCTTTAGATGATGCAAATCCCGTATTTTCGCAGGATAAACCATTGCTTTGACATGACCCCAAAGATAAAAATCCAAAGGAGTCAAATCTGGTGAACGAGGAGGCCACTCCCTACGACCAATCCACTTTTGAGGGAACAGCACATCCAGGTATGCTCGCACATTGTGCCCATAATGTGGTGGGGCTCCATCATGACGGAAGAATTCCGGAAATGTCCCATCCTCCCTTAACAACGAGGGAAACACTTCTTCATCCAATAACCTCAGATAACCATTGATTAAAACGTTAGCATGAGTAAATAATACCTAACATTTAAACACATGTAACATATCAGGCATGGGATAGTCACATTTCACCGCTTCAGACTCCATTTTATGACTTCTCAGTACGTAATGCTCACGCTGCCGAGCGTCCCACTGCTGCCGCAAGTAATTGGCTATAACCCTAGAATGAATAAAGCTATGTTTAAAATAACAACGGCATTGTTTTTCTGGTGAAATTCTCTATCTGTTTGATATGTCACATGAACACACTCCCATTTGAAATTTTGGAGTTGAATCCAAGATGGCGGCTTTCAAGATGGCCACCATGTTGTTGACATAGCCTATAAAGTTTCCCCCTTCCCGTTCCTCGTGTGTAAGGACTCTGTTTCCTCGTTTGCTACTCCATTTGGATTTTATCAGGGTGTTTCCGGACTTTTGGACCACCCTGTATTTAATCATTCAAAGCTTTGCTACATCTATGTATTACATTCGTTTGGCAATAGATAATTTTACATTTGTATAGTATTACTACTGAATTTCTATAATTTTTATAACATCTCCCAAGATGATGATGACGTTGATTGGGCTGGAGAGGGATGGGGAGTTACAACTTGTGTCTGCACGGACGGATCCTCGCGGTACTACATTGTTTGGTTAGGATGCTGTTGGGATATTGAAGGTGGGGCGTAGCTTCAGATGGTTCAAATGGCTCTGAGCACTATGGGACTTAACTTCTGAGGTCATCAGTCCCCTAGAACTTTGAACTACTTAAACCTAACTGACCTAAGAACATCACACACATCCATGCCCGAGGCAGGATTCGAACCTGCGTGGGGCTTAAGTAAAAGAGGTCGGTGGATAGTAGAAAGAGCTGATGGGAGCTGGGAGCTGTATGTTTAAATCAGTCTGATTTTTTTGCTTAATCGACATAAGCAGTTGAAGTACCTGAGTACGAAATAATAGCTTCTGATCAACATTTAATGTCTTCATAGAAGGCACAGCGAAACAAAGAATGCTCGGTCGTCGTCTTCTTCCTTTTCCTTACCATCTTTTAATAATGTAAGTAAATTACCTTCAAATGTTGTGTTCTTGATAGGCCACTTCCTTTTGAAGGATTGTTTTTCGGTGTTGACATTCAGTCGGACATCATCTGTTTGTTCTTCAGAGGGTTCGGCTCGACTGTTTTCTGGGAGTGCATTGTTGTTAGACAGATTATCTTTCACGACCGATACTGAGTTAAAGTTACTCTCCGTTGGTGCATCTCGGAGACGGTCAAGAGAGTGTAACTGCTCATGGTAGATGTATTTTGGTCTCTTAGCTGCTGCGGATCCGGACCTCGTTTGATTTATTGTAGTGAGGCTTTTAAAATAGGCATCCCGTGCAGTTTTCCATCTCGTCTGGACCTTGTCAACTGAAATATCAAGGCCGATAAGTCTTTTATTACTGAGGACGCGTACATGTATTATTTTAAGAAGGAATACATCTAAGGTTTTATGTCAGCATAGCCGACTTAATACCTAGAATTAAGTCTAATTTCCTCTGTGAATGTACATAAGTATCAAATATATGCTTTACACGTTACAGGTATACTGGAAGCAGAAACACATTTACAGATCTGCATTACTCTTATTTAATGGGTGCATCAACAGCTGGACAGATTACGAGGCAGGTGAGCGCCACTATTTGGACTACGTTAAGGGATGAATGCATGCCTGAGCCCTCAACAGACAAATGGAATGAAATTAGCCATAGTGTACAAAATGTCACCAATTTTTCTCATTGCATCGGAGCCCTGGACGGAAAACGTATTCGTCTAGTAAAACCTATCAAAAGTGGATCACTTTTCTTCACTTACAAGAATTATTGCTCCATTATTCTTATGGCCATCTGTGACACTATCTATTATTTCACGTTCATTGATGTCGGAGAATACGGAATGAACTGTGATTCAAATATTTTTTAAAACAGCGTCTTTTGGAGGAAAATGGAAAAAGGAAAATTAGCGTTACCCCCACCAAAGCCACTGCCAGGTACACACGACTCTCCAGTACCATATGTTCTTGTGGCAGACGAAGGCTTCGCATTAGCACAACATGTGTTAAGGCCGTATGCGCGAAAAAACATGACTCAGAAAAAGAAGATTTTCAATTGCCCACTTACCCGAGCCCGATGGTTTATTGATTGTACTTTCGGAACATTAAGCCACAAGTGGAGGGTTTTTCACCGGCCCTTGAATGTCAATCTTGATCTAGCAGTATCTATTGTCCAAACGTACTGCATTTTGCATAATTTTGTTCGAGTAAGAGAAGGATACAACTTTGAAGATACCCTGTATGTTACCGGCTTCGAAGATGTGGCAAAAACTACACCTGTCAGTAAATCGGGTAATACTGTACGATATAAATTTGCGGAATATTTTGTCGGTAGAGGAGCTGTGCCCTGGCAGGAATCAAAAATTCTCTGAACACAGGCCACTTATCTCAATGACAGACATTTGCGGTTGTGTACAGTTTTTCTGCATAATCAATATTTGTATTGTGCACAAACTGAACTTGTGAATGTCTATAATTCTATAATTGTAAACCATTGTATTTTGTGTAGAACTAAAATAAAAACACAAGGAAAATATGCGCCTACTTACCACACTTTTTCTGATCTGCCTCAATCAGACCTTCAAAGCCGAGTATTATATTTGCACAGACGTCTAGCCACGCCTTCAATCCCATTTCACGGTTCTTGTAGTTCCCATGAGATGGATCCATAAGGGAGGCCTTCCTTCAACTTAGGCAATTAACATGTCTGTATCGAGTTCACAAGACATTCTGGAAACTTCTTAAGTCACACCCACATTTACCACACCAGTCGAATGCTACGGCTGAAATGAGGTACTCTGCTTCTACTGCGCGCGCGGTACCCGCAGGACTGTGCACGCACCACCTTGTTTCTGTGTATTCAACTGACGCGGACGGTCCGCGGCGCGCAAGGGCTGCGCGGACTGCTCCGCCGCTTGCCGACCGTCCGCCTAAGTCCGGGGGGGGGGCACACGAGCGGATTGTTTCCGCAACGGTCGACGGCCTGCGGCTAGACGCAGAGTCCTGTACCCATGCGGCTAGCTGCGGAATGTTCGTGCGGAGAGCCAAATATCTAGTCATCTTTTTGTCTCGAAAAAAATTGTTTCATGTAAACGAAGGAAAGCTACATCCGTCCATGTAGTTAGTTTCTCATTACAACTTATACTTTTCGTGTAAAAAATTAAAAACCACTGTTTTGGAATTCGTCTGTGTTCTGCGCTACGCAATCTCTCTCATTCGATTGTGAGGAAACTATTCGACGAAAAAAATTTTTTTTTACGCGTGTTATAGCCTGATATCACAGCTTGATAACGAACTGGTTTTCTTTTCGCTGCTGCCCATGGTTATCGTGATACATCATAATTAAGTAAAATACAGCGCGTATTTTGAAAAGTTTGCAGTAAAAAATGTCGTCGCTGGCTACTTTGCGTTTGGTGCATTTGAGGTCGTATAATGCTGCGTACGAATTGTAGCTAAGATATCGAAATTGTTTTTAACATTGGAAGGAGAGCCATATCTCTTTCCAGTCTCGAGTAATCGAGTGATATATATTGGCGCTTGGCCGCAGTTGCCTACGGCGCGCCACGCTCGAGGGTATTCTCGCTCACAATGCAGAGTTGTGCCGCGTTTATTTTCCGCATGTCGTCTATGATTTGCTTTACGTGTCATTTTTTCTTGTCTACACTGTTTCATTCACGAAACATTAAATAACTATTATCAACACAATTTTTGAGAAAGTAAGTAAAGTCGACCTGGTAACTGTTTACCTTGCGATTAAATGACAATAGAGACGAGAAAAAAAATACACTTTTCATTCTAGTACAGCGCGAAATGTTCTTAGAATGAAGATAGTTCGCTTCGTAGCCGCGAGGAGGCCAAGCAAATAGACTGAATTGTTCTCTCCTTTTTTTTTTTTTTTAATCTGGTAGTCGCGATGGATGCTCGACGCTGTGCAGTAGTGGCATACGTAGGGTTAAAAATACTGAAAAAGAGAAAAATACACCGAAAGTACTGGGTGCATCCAGTGGTGAGTAGTCGGTTGTTGCAAGGAGCGTTTCACGTTATATTTAACGATCTACGAGAGGATGAAATGAAATTTTTTAACTATTTCCGAATGTCTTTCTCAAGCTTCGATGAATTACATCACACGCTTAGAAACGCTTTACAGAAGCAAGACACGAACATGAGACTCGCTATACCTTCAATGGAAATGCTTGCTATAACTTTAAGGTAAGTGAATTCTAATGTGTAAGTATCCTGTCTCAGCCAAAAATTATCTCAGCTAAAATTAAAGAAACCCAGTAATGTCTATCACTAGTTTTAACAACACTTTCACACTTTCATTTCAATTTTAAAAAAAGATAATTATTAGGTCAATAAACGAACAAGTTTAATTCTCTTTTCTTTATTAATGAAATGTTAGATGTAAATCTGTCTTTTGAGGATAAGAAACATCAATTAACTTTAAATGAAGGTGACAAGAACCCCAGCTGGTCAGCGTACACGTATTTTAATATTCTTACTGCTTCTGAACCAGATTTCTTCACTTTCCTTACATATTTCCGATAATAGTCCCTAATGTTACGCCACTTTTGTTGTGCCTTCTGGCCTACAAAGGAGAAAAAAGGAAACGGAAATTTAACGTAACTTTAATATCTTTAACATCATTAAATAATGACTAAATATTGAACGTAATTTTTATACATTTATATCTTTGGTTTTAGGTATTTGGCTACTGGTTGTCACTTAGTTGATCTGCACTATACATACAGAATAGGCAAGTCAACAGCCAGTGACATAGTGAGGAAAGTGTGCTGTGCGATTTGGGGCTGCCTGTGTGACAAGTGTCTGCCTCGGCCGACAGAGGAGGAGTGGAAGAATATTCCCAATGGATTCCAAATCCATTATTCTAAAAGTGGACGAAAAACTTACCAACGGATTTTTTCTCTGTGCTTGAATGATCTGCGAAATCATCGAATAATGCACAGCAGATTTCGTGCCATGCTGCATCCTTCTTATGTCTGTCTTTGTATTCCTCAGTCCTTACATCCCAAATACAAGGCCTTTTTTCCATTTCCATTATCAGAATCTCCGTATCTATTTTCTCAATGTCTAGTGGGCACATCGTGGGAGTCACTTTGTAGTCACACGGAACGGAGCACGCAACTGCCTGCTGCAAATGGCCACTCTACTCCGCTCTCAGCACTGACTGCTGTCAGCTGGCCCTTCTCCGCACACCTGTCGCACCGCCCGTGTGAAATGCCCAATTGATTCTCATGGCCCATAGCGCTGCGTGTGCCGCAGCGGGTTTTCCGCCTCGCTATGGGCGATGCGGCTGGCAAGCGGCAAAATTCCGCAGCCGCAGACGTTCCGCCCCGTGTGGACTGCTGCATCTGCCCCATGCGCCATAGCGGTGCGGTCATTTACCGCGCGTCTGACGTTCCGCAGCTATTCCGCTCGTGTGGCCCCGGCCTAACTGTGTGGTGCCCCATTCGAATACGTGACTACCAACCGCGCGCGGAACGCGGAGCGCGGACCATCCGCGCAAGTGTGCAACGGGCCTTACTGGTGCGAATCGGTTGAAATTTTGTAAGAAGGTAGACAAGTCTGTATCTGTCGCCACGATATAAGCAACATGCTTTGAAAGACAATAAAAAATCCTGTACCGGATCATTCGTCGCCCCTGTTAAAAAAAAATCTACACCGGTTTCCAAGCTATGGAGGTCTAATGTCAAAATTACTGTAGAGAAAAATAGTGTACCAAAATGAAAAATGCTCCTGTCGTAGCACAAAAAAGGCGAATATGATCTGGACGGAGTGAAGGATGTAAAAGAAGGGTTTAGCTTTTCGACTTATCTGAAACTTGAAACATAATTAAATCGAAACGTCGGAACATATTCGGGCTTTTTTTACGAGTTAACCATACCTTCCAAGCTTAGTGGGCAATCTCAGACCCACCCCTGTTACATGTATGGTGAGGGGTGTAAGAACGAATACAGAAATTAATCTGCTTCTAGAGATTGGGATGCATCTAGATTGAAAGTATCCGAGAGTGGGGGTGGATCTATAATAAGAAGCGTCCAATTATGGGATATTATATGACATGACAAAATGTAACATGTTACTTTACTTGAAACGAAGCATTACACTCATGACATTGGAACTAATACTAACAAGTAAGAAAGCGCGAATATGTCAAGATGTTTTGATTTAAATGTCTTTGAAGCAGAAGGTTAAATCTAAAAGCTCGTTCACTTCTTTTACATCCCTAACTCTGACCACGACATATTCGCCTTTTGTTGTGCTATGATAGAAGCATTTTTCCTTCTTGTTTCTTTGTATTTACTTTGCTTCCGCAGTTCGTGCTGCAGTGTTGCGACTCTATATTTGAATTCCATGCGCTCTGATTCGTCCATGCTCATTAAACAGTGGATAAATTGACCGAGTAACCAGATAAACCCATTGTGTTTTTGCATTGAATATCTCTTTAGATCTTACCATAGTATCTGTTCTGTAAGGATGTGTTGCACCGCCGTTCTTAGTATATGGCCAGTCTTCCTCGAAGCCATCACCATATTTCCTTGGCTGTGCAATATGTGAATCTATGAGTAAATGTGTCTTTTTTGCTACATTTAACACAATTAGGCGAATCGATTATGTGCATAGTATGTTGCTTACCACGTACCAGAATGTTTCATTGGCAACCTTATGCCACACCGACCTCGTATATGTTGTTAGTAGACGGTTATTAATATTTTTCCCGGACGTAAAACCCAATTGAAAATAGTGTGCTTGTTCTGTATTCTGTTTGGCGTTGTTGTTTTTGTAAAGTGGCCGTGCCATTCCCATGCAGTGCACATTTTATCGCTCCTACTTCCGTAGCTACTGTCAATCGTTGCCTGTTTCAGGAAACCTTCGAAGTATTTTTCCACAGTTAACAGGTTCTACATGCTTGTGTGGGGTAAATGAGCTGATTTTCGTGATTTATCTTCGGGCACAGGGCCCTGGTCTATCTTCGAGAGGTCAGAGGCCATAGACGACAGATTTCAGGAGTTACGATTGTGTGTGGTCGAAAGTACATTGTATAGTGCGCCCTTTTTAAGACATTATTTGATTCTAATACACTTTCAGGTTCTGAAACGCGTTGATACAATGTCGAGAAGATTGTATGGTGGACGACGCTCAGAATAAAACTGTGTTGGTCTCCTGCGGTTTGTACACTACATAATCATATGCTTCGCGAAAGAAAAATCACACAAAATGGACGAAAAAATGCGTGGCTCTTAGGTAACATTCCAGCCATGCTTCATAGTCTCTACGATACTGAATCTTACAAGTACAAGAATTACTTAAGAATAGGTCAGTGCAGTTTTGACCCACATTCAGGTAAGTCCATTTCATTTTTGTTAGCGCTGTATAGCTAATGCAGAGCGTCCGGTAAGCAAATTGTGCTTCGGTGTTTTCTGTCGAGTTTCTGTGTCTATTTTGTACACAATATTTCGACTACCGACCCATCCGTCTTCTTCAAAAGCTGCGGTTTTGCTGTTATCTGTACAGGCTGGCTGGTAGGCATCGTGCTACGGAAAGAAGACACAGTAAAGTGTGAACACATTTCACCAAGTCAAAGATTTTCTTCCTGAATAGTCGGCACTCCTCTGAGAACCGTGAAGACATCAAGTAAGGGCGTTCTTGAACCTTTGTAAAAAAACACTATATTTTACTATTCTCATTTGTATGTTATCCTGATATGTCGGAGTGAAACCCTCTTCCGAGACATTTGATAGTGCCACTAAGCTGTAGGGGGTCGACACATGCTAGGGTCAGCCCGTCTCCTATGGCCATGGTGACCGCTTTGGTGACGTTGAGACAGCTGCCGGAAGCCACACTATATGTGGTAATCCATTCTAGTAAGCTGGCTATGTCGTCACGATTGCGGAGTATACCGAAATGCGACGTCACGTAAGGTGACTTCGGTGAGGCGTTGACGGAGTCCACAGAGGACCGGTTCCAGTGCCAGAGCGTAGCGTAAGGTCGACAGGGGAGGGACTGCGTGAGACGCCCGTTAAAGAGCACCTTGGAAGCCGCTCCTTGGAGGAGACGCATCACGACGTCTGTGAATTTCTGTGGGTACTGTATGCGTTGGAGAACGGGCGTTAGGTACGCGTGATCCACTCGATTGAAAGCTTGGCTAAAATCTAGTGATGCCAGCGCTCCCGGGATACGGCGTGCCCTCGCTAGGGCTAGTATATCACGGTATCGACACAGTGCTGTGTGGATGTTATTGATACCCCCTAGATAAGCCTGATCTGGTGAGATGACGTGAAGCAGGGTCGGTCGTATACGGCTTGTTAATAGTCCGATGAATATGTTCATGTCACAGTTGACGAGTGTTAGCTGGCGGTAATCATGTATTCCAGGACCACCTTTAGGTTTGTGAACCGGTATAATTATTCCTTCTGCGAAAGCTGCGAGGAGCGGCACCGCGATGTTCATAAGCTGCCGACATATGTCTGTCAACTTGGGAGCCAGTAAATACTGGAAAGTTCTATAGAACTCCACAGGGAGTCCGTCGGGGCCAGGAGACTTGTTCGTCACTCCTTTATCGGTGGCGTCGATAACTTCGTCTTCCGTAATGTCGTTCAATAATTCAGTTTGTAAATCTTGTGGGACAATGCCATAAGCCAGTCGTGAGACTCCTGTCACCGTCGTCGAGTCAGAACATTGAGCGGAATAAAGTCGTGCGTAATGGTCGAAGAAGGCTGCACCAATATCGCGTTGTGTGTGTGGCAACGGACGACTGCCGTGGTGATGGCCTGTATCAGCGCCCGACTTCACAGTGTACGTTCTCGAATGACGTGGTACGTTGTGGGTCGTCCTGTTGAGAGGCTGTCATGCGTTCGCGCTCGGACGGTCGTCCCTTCGAGGTTTCGGCGCATATGGGCTACGATCTGTAGCTTCGCACGCTGTACTGTCACCTGTCGTTCCGGTGTGGGTGGCAAGGAGGCACAATCGCGAAGGACGGTGAGATAAAAATTGAGTGTCGGCCGCCTCCAAGCAGCAGTCTCACGACCATACGTAATAAAGGTTCTTCGAAGGGCCGCCTTGGCGCAATTTAATCACCAACCGAACGAAGTAGGATACGTCGGGAGGCGACGGACGCACAAACTCCACGTGTCCTCGACGGCGCATCGACAATCCGGGGAGGCGAGATGAGCAAGGTTTAATTTCCAGGGATGTCGGCTGCGCCACACCCGTTGGCGACGAAGGGTGACGAAACCCATATAGGCCTCGTGATTAAAAAAAGGCTACTGGCCACACCTCCGCGTCGCTCACTGTAGCTGCGAGAGAACGGAAGATGTAAGTCCTATCGATGCGACTAGATGAGTGACTCGTGGAATGAGTGTATCCCGGTCGATTTCCTCGGACATGTTCCCATGTATCTACCAGCTGGAGGTTGCTGATGAGTGTCCCAAATTCGGGACACGGTGAATGGCGTGGCAGCTGATCTTTAGGTGCTTGGGTACCAAAGAAATTGATCCCTAATACCAAGTCATCTTGCCTGCCCTGAAAAAGAGGTACTACTCCTTCTGCGAAGAAGAGCGATCGGTCGCGATGGCGATTTGTTCCGGAAGGGGCGTACACACTGATAAGCTGGATGTCTAACACGGTTACGACCATTCCTCTAGCGTCGGGGGGATATCGTAGTTCGTCCGCCTCGAGTCCCTCCCTGAGGGGAACTGCGACTCTGCTGTTAGTTGGCGAGACGTGGGACACATGAGCCTTATAACCATACATACTCGGGAAATCGGCGACGAAGACTTCTTGGAGGAAGACAATGTCAACGTCTGCTGCACTGAGCATATATTGGTGCAGCGACAACTTCGTACGACTCCGAATGGTGTTAATATTGATGGTTGCTAAGCGATATATCTGTAGATCGTCTCCTGCAATGGGGGCCGCCGTCAGCGTCGCCGTAAAAGTTGGGGCGTGTGATCTGCAGGCCGCGTCTGGGTCGTCATCTGTTGCTGTTCTGGGAGGGCCGAAGTGTGGGAGGAAAGACCCCTCTCTTCATCCACTAAAGTGGGCGTAAGAATCGTCTTCAGTATCGTTCCCCCAAGGTCCGTAAGTTAACAGTGGCTGCGGAAGGCCACTTGTGAGCTGAGTGACCTAGGGTGAATCCGCAGTTGTTTCTGGTGGAGTACCAGTGACGGAAGCTGTGCTTGTGATCTGTGTACCAGAGAGAGCAGAAACGGGTGTGTCGACATCAGAGAAAGTGACAGGTGAGGGCGATCCAGTGTCACCCATTTTTCTCGTCTCGTCGTCCGTCCGGTAGTCAACTGGAGAAGACGTCCGTTGGAGGCAATCTTCTGATGGCGTGTTACGTCGCTTTTTATGTTTCTTCGATTTGTTTGCGGATGTGGGTTTCTGTGTCCAAAAGAATGTGCGGTTCCCGCATCGCACCCCCCTCAGGGGGAAAAGCAAAGTCGGTACAAACCTAGCGTCGAGTTCTCTTCTTTCATCCGAATCTTCTTGCGGAGTCGATGGGCGGCTTTCTTCAATCTATGTGAACTCCGTAATTGTGTTGCTCTATCCAGGACTTGCGACGGGTGTATATTCTAACGCTTGCTGTCTTCCAAGTGGTCTTTCATGTGCCATGATGGTCGATCGTGTCACCACTGCGTAGTTGAGGGGGAGGGCGGTTAGCGTAGGAGGTTGTGCCGCGTCATCTAATGGAATTTGTGTAACCCGACGTTGAATCCACGCCGAACGTACATGACCCTCCCGGCCGCAACCACAAGCACGAGGCTGTCTATCGTACATTACGATAGCTCGATATCCACCTACGTAGGACAACGTGGTTTTTTTAAATTCAATTTTGACTTGTCGGACGCCGTTGAGGACCTGGTATGTCTCGAAGGTGTTCCATTTTTCGGCCACGTGGCTAAATACCGTCTCATATTGGCGGAAAGCTGCGGTAACAACGTCCGGCGGCACTTCGAACGGTAGTTCGAAGACACTTAGAGTGCGATCTGAAGTTTTCCCGGCGTATTTCCAATTCGAACAGTTCTCGGGTATCCGTCCGGGTAGCGTCGTAATTTCTCCACAACTAGTGTGCGTAATTGTAGTCCTGCATAGTCAACGGTAACCGCCCTGATGTGACCATCGGAGTGTTTGAACTCGAGAGTGTTCGCATATCTGCTCACAACACCGTGACAGAAGTCGTTACAGTCCATCTTGACATAAGTGGTGCTACTTGTGATGGGTAGGTGGATACCGGTAATGTGCTCTGGTGGTATTTCAACTTCATCACGGATAAATCATTCGATTTCAAAGGTTTGTGGTCTTGCGTAGTCGGGCTGGAGGCTGATCTTGATGGTAGCCTTTCTGTGGGGATGAGCCTTAGCGACTCAATGTCAACGGACGCGAGTACTAGCTACCTCGTAGAAGTAACAAACTATGCGCGCTCGTGACTCTGCGGACGGGACGTAAATAAGACGTCCTCGCCGCTCACCTCCCGAAAGCAGACTGCCCCTAGACCACGGTTGTAAATATTTGGTAAGCAGCCAATCCTCTGGATGATCGGTGGCGACGGCTGTCTGATGAAATGTTATTCGCTATTTTTCTTACTATTCCTCCTGACACGATCTGCTGGCCAGTTCTTGTGAAATGAAACAGAAATTAATAATTGAGGAACTTGCTTGTTTCATGGAAGTGGAATATGATGCCAGAAATATTTGTTGACTGGAAGTCTTTCTCATACATAATACGAAATACAAATATTTCAATAAAAGCAGTCATCCCCCTCTATTACACTCTGCACTTCTCCCCCCTGCCCCCTCGCCGACCGGAGTGGCCGTGCGGTTCTAGGCGCTACAGTCTGGAGCCGAGCGACCGCTACGGTCGCAGGTTCGAATCCTGCCTCGGGCATGGCTGTGTGTGATGTCCTTAGGTTAGTTAGGTTTAAGTAGTTCTAAGTTCTAGGCGACTGATGACCTCAGAACTTAAGTCGCATAGTGCTCAGAGCCATTTTGAACCCTCCCTCCATCCGCAAGGGGTCCACCCACCACTTTGAGGTTGGCAGATCTAACAGGTCCTCAACGTTCTTTTCCATTCTTCTGTATCGTATTGCTGTCAGCAACCCTGGACGCCTCCTTAAGTGTTATACGTCCTACGAATCAACGTGACTCGTAGTTTTGTTGTCAATACCCCCATTCGTTCTAGAAATTCAGATGTACTTAATGAATTTGCACCAGTCACCCTTCTTATTTCCTTTTGATATCAGTCTTGAAGGCGGAAGTTGGTTTGAGAACGACAGTGCCCTACTTGGCATTGTCCAGTTGGAAGTGGCATATCCCTGTATTTTTGTCTACCTTCGAACTTTGAAAGGACTTACCTACACAGTTACGCAGGGACCTTCTACATCTAGATCTACATCTACGTGATTACTCTGCTATTCACAATAAAGTGCCTGGCAGAGGGTTCAATGAACCACCTTCAAGCTGTCTCTGTACCGTTCCACTCTGGAACGGCACGAGGGAAAAACGAGCACTTAAATCTTTCTGTGCGAGCCTGATTTCTCTTATTTTATCGTGATAATCATTCCTCCTTATGTAGGTGGGTGCCAACAGAATGTTTTCGCAAAGTGAGGAGCAAACTGGTGACTGACATTTCATGAGAAGATCCGGTCGCAACGTAAAACGCCTTTGTTTTAATGATTGCCACTCCAATTCACGTATCATGTCTGTGGCACTATCTCCCCTATTTCGCGATGATGCATAACGAGCTGGCCTTCTTTTTACCTGATGCGGATCCCACACCGCACAGCAATACTCCAGAATAGGGTGGTCAACCATGGTGTAAACAGTCTCTTTAGTAGACCTGTTGCAACTTCTGAATGTTGTGCCAATGAATCGCAGTCTTTGGTTTGCTCTACCCACATTATCTATGTGATTGTTCCAATTTAGGTTATATCTAATTGTAATCCCTAAGTATTTAGTAGAATTTACAGCCCTCAGATTTGTGTGACTTATCGCGTAATCGAAATTTAGTGGATTTCTATTAGTACTCATGTGAACAGATATTTCTTTATTCAGGGTCAACTTCCACTTTTCGCACCATACAAATATCTTATCTAAATAATTTTGCAATTCGTTCTGGTCATCTGATGACAATACAAGACGGTAAATAACAGCATCATCTGCAAACAATCTTAGACGGCTACTGAGATTGTCTCCTATGTCGTTAATGTAGATCAGGAACAACAGAGGGCCTATAACATTTCCTTGGGGAACGCCGGATATTACTTCTGTTTTACTCGATTTATTTATTTAACCGTATGGTTATTTTATACAATATACAGTTGATATAAGGCAAATGATTTTATAGAATATACATATGACATAAGACAAGATTAAACCTTAAAGTCCGTGTTTTTCAGCCAGTTAATTAAGTTGGGTGTGAGAGTGAACAAGTCATCGGGAATTCCAGGACATGAATGAAGTGGACAGCGTTGGACTAAATGTTCAATTGTCTGCCTTTCTTGATTACATTCACACATTGGTGAACTGATCCAGCCCCATTTGTACCTGAAGTAGCTACAACAAACATGTCCAGTCCTTAACCTGTTGAGGCGGCACCAAAGTTTCCTCGGTAGGTCAAAACCCTTTGGCTTCCTTGTGGGATCAAGGTGATGGGTTCTTGTTCCCAAAGTTTTTGCTGACCATCCATGCTTCCAGCTTTCATTTAGATCAAAACCATCCGCGATGAGTTGTCCTGCAGCAACACTTGCTGGTCTTCTTGATCGCAATCGTTGCTGTGGCGGATGACAGAA
Organism: Schistocerca cancellata; assembly: GCF_023864275.1. Classification (NCBI taxonomy): domain Eukaryota; kingdom Metazoa; phylum Arthropoda; class Insecta; order Orthoptera; family Acrididae; genus Schistocerca; species Schistocerca cancellata. The sequence continues at coordinate 219,524,566 of NC_064634.1, forward strand.
TTCCTGGTGCAGTGGTAGAGAGAGTGATGCAGAGATTTTTTTGGCCTCCCTCAGTAGAGCTTGTTTCCGCCTGAGGTGAGGGGGAGGGATGTGACTCAGTACAGGTAACCAGTGGCATGGGGTTGATTTCATGGAACCAGTAATGCAGCGCATTGTGTCTCTAAGTTTTTTGCCTACCTTCTTCACATGTACACTGTCCAACCAGACAGGTGCACAGCAGTCGGCAGCAGAGTACACAAGACTGATGCCAGTTAAACGCGTACAGTCAGCAGAGGTTCCCCAGGTGGTACCACTGAGCTTATGTGGTACGTTGTTCCTTGCAGCAACTTTATGAGAAAGCTTGTGATGTGCTCTTTGTAGCACAGGGTTCTACCTAGAGTAATTCCGAGATATTTTGGGAAAGGATTATACCCAACATTTGTCCATTGAGCAGAACTCTTGGTTTGTAGTTCGCAGCACGATTCGCTAGATGGAAACAAGAGACTGCCTACACCGTCCTGCTATGACAGAAATTGGTTTAAAAATTCCCCTTGAAAACTCAATGCCCTACCCAGATGGAATTTTCAACGAGCTAACTGGGATGGATTCTCAAAAGGCCTTGACTCCAACTTAGCTGCGAAGAACTTACAGACAACAGCAAACAACTACGATGAATTCGTTAGACTAGTTATCAAAGCTGCTAAGTCAAACATTCCTAGGGGTTACAGAAGGGAATATGTGCCTGGCTGGAACCAAGAAAGTGTTTTACTCGATGACTTTCCGTCTATTACTACGAACTGTGACCTGACAGGAAATCACGAATCCAGTGGCACAACTGAGGTTATATTCCAAAGGCACGCAGTTTGGTTAGAAGACGCTTGTGAGTAACGGTGTCGAAAGCTATTTGGAAATTTAAAAGTATGCTATCAATTTGACATCCCCTGTCCATAGTACTCATTACTTCATGAGTATAAAGAGCTAGTTGTGTTTCCCAAGAATGATATTTTCTGAATCCGTGCTGACTATGTGTCAATAAATCGTTTTCTTCGAGGTACTTCATAATGTTCGAATACAGTATATGTTCCAGAAACCTACCGCAAATCGTCGTTAGTGATATGGGCCTGTAATGCAACGGGTTATCCATACTTCCATTTTTGGATATTGGTGTGACTTGAGCGATTAGCCAGTCTTTAGGTACGAATCTTTCTGTAAGCGAGCGGTTTTATGTAATTGCTTAATATGGAGCTATTGTATCAGCATACTCTGAGAGGAACCTGAATGGTATACAACCTGGACTGGCAGCCTTGCCTTTATTAAGTGATTTAAGCTGCTTTGCGACACCGAGGACATCTACTTCTATGTTTCTCATCTTGGCAGTTGTTCTTGATTGGAATTCAGGAGTATTTACTTCGTCTTGTTTGGTGAAGGAGTTTCGGAAAACCGTGTTTAGTAACTCTGCCTTAGTGGCACTGTCATCAGTGACTTCACCGTCGTTATCGCACTTGAATGTACTGATTGCGTCTTGCCATTGATGTGCTTTGTGTACGACCAGAATCTCTTTGAATTTCGAGACAGAGTTTCATTGTGAAAATTATTAAAAGCATCTCGCATTGAAGTACGAGCTATATTTCGATCTTCTGCAAAACTTTGTCAATCTTGGGAATCTTGCGTTGTTTTAAACTTGGCATGCTTTTATCCCTGCTTCTGCAACAGCGATCTGACCCGTTTTGTCTACCATGGGGGATGAGTACCAACACTGTGGTATATCTCTCACAATTGCTGTCGATACTCTCTCTTTAAAATCATTCCACATCATTAACGTGGACTTCGAATCACTGTGGACCTTGGCTGTTCGACATTAAGTAATACTGGCAGAGGCGAAAGAGGTGATAAGTGACGGATACAAATCATAGAACGGACGGAGAATCTAATCCGAGACCACAGTATCTGTGATCTGTCGCGTGGTCACTGAGCTACACTCTATTTCATTTTGAGTCATCAGTCTTCTATCTGGTTTAATGCAGCCCGCCACAGATTTCACTCCTGTGGCAACTTTCCATTTCAGAGAAGCACTTTCAACCTACCTCCTCAATTATTTACTGGATGTATTCCAGTCATGTTTTCTAATCTCTGTCTTCCTCTAGAATCTTTACCCTCCAAAGCTCCCACTAGTACCATGGAAGTTTTTCCCTAATGTCTTAACAGGTATCATCCTGTCCCTTCATCTTGTGTTTCCATATGTTCCTGTCCTCGCTGATTCTGCGGAGCACCTCCTCATTGCTTACCTTATCATTCCACATAATTTTCAATATTCTTCTGTACCGCCACATTTCAAATGCCTCTATCCTCCTCTGTTCCGGTTTTCTCACAGTCCATGTCTCATTGCCATACAATGCTGTTATTCAGATGCACATTTTCAGAAATTTGTCCCTCAAATTAAGACCTATGTTTGATACTAGTAAACTTCTCTTGGCTAGTAAAGCCCTTTTGCCAAAACTAGTCTGGTTTTTATGTCTTCTTTGCTCCGTCCGTCAGTACCTGCAAACAGCGCTTTTGTTGGCAGTTCTGACATGAACCAAACAATGTAAACAGCGTGTACACACATTCCATTTCACAACGTCCTAACTCTTTTTCTTAACTTAATTTTTAGTCATAGTTCTTCGGGCGGGGACTACTCAAGAGGATGTCGTTATCAGGAGAAAGAAAACTGGCGTTCTACGGATCGGAGCGTGGAATGTCAGATCCCTTAATCGGGCAGATAGGTTAGAAAATTTAAAAAGGGAAATGGATAGGTTAAAGTTAGATATAGTGGGAATTAGTTAAGTTCGGTGGCAGGAGGAACAAGACTTCTGGTCAGGTGAATACAGGGTTATAAATACAAAATCAGATAGGGGTAATGCAGGAGTAGGTTTAATAATGAATAAAAAAATAGGAGTGCAAGTAAGCTACTACAAACAACATAGTGAACGCATTATTGTGGTTAAGATAGATACGAAGCCCACACCTACTACAGTAGTACAAGTTTATATGCCAACTAGCTCTGCAGATGACGAAGAAATTGAAGAAATGTATGATGAAACAAAAGAAATTATTCAGATAGTGAAGGGAGACGAAAATTTAATAGTCATGGGTGACTGGAATTCGAGTGTAGGAAAAGGGAGAGAAGGAAACGTAGTAGGTGAATATGGATTGGGGCTAAGAAATAAAAGAGGAAGCCGCCTGGTAGAATTTTGCACAGAGCACAACTTAATCATAGCTAACACTTGGTTTAAGAATCATGATAGAAGGTTGTATACATGGAAGAACCCTGGAGATACTAAAAGGTATCAGATAGATTATATAATGGTAAGACAGAGATTTAGGAACCAGGTTTTAAATTGTAAGACATTTCCAGGGGCAGATGTGAACTCTGACCACAATCTATTGGTTATGACCTGTAGATTAAAACTGAAAAAACTGCAAAAAGGTGGGAATTTAAGGAGATGGGACCTGGATAAACTGAAAGAACCAGAGGTTGTACAGGGTTTCAGGGAGAGCATAAGGGAACAATTGACAGGAATGGGGGAAAGAAATACAGTAGAAGAAGAATAGGTAGCTTTGAGGGATGAAGTAGTGAAGGCAGCAGAGGATCAAGTAGGTAAAAAGACGAGGGCTAGTAGAAATCCTTGGGTAACAGAAGAAATATTGAATTTAATTGATGAAAGGAGAAAATATAAAAATGCAGTAAATGAAGCAGGCAAAAAGGAATACAAACGTCTCAAAAATGAGATCGACAGGAAGTGCAAAATGGCTAAGCAGGCATGGCTAGAGGACAAATGTAAGGATGTAGAGGCTTATCTCACTAGGGGTAAGATAGATGCTGCGTACAGGAAAATTAAAGAGACCTTTGGAGAAAAGAGAGCCACTTGTATGAATATCAAGAGCTCAGATGGAAACCCAGTTCTAAGCAAAGAGGGGAAAGCAGAAAGGTGGAAGGAGTATATAGAGGGTCTATACAAGGGCGATGTACTTGAGGACAATATTATGGAAATGGAAGAGGATGTAGATGAAGATGAAATGGGAGATACGATACTGCGTGAAGAGTTTGACAGAGCACTGAAAGACCTGAGTCGAAACAAGGCCCCCGGAGTAGACAACATTCCATTGGAACTACTGACGGCCTTGGGAGAGCCAGTCCTGACAAAACTCTACCATCTGGTGAGCAAGCGAAATACCCTCAGACTTCAAGACGAATATAATAATTCCAATCCCAAAGAAAGCAGGTGTTGACAGATACGAAAATTACCGAGCAATCAGTTTAATAAGCCACAGCTGCAAAATACTAACACGAATTATTTACAGACGATTGGAAAAACTAGTAGAAGGCGACCTCGGGGAAGATCAGTTTGGATTCCGTAGAAATACTGGAACACGTGAGGCAATGCTGACCTTACGACTTATCTTAGAAGAAAGATTAAGGAAAGGAAAACCTACGTTTCTAGCATTTGTAGACTTAGAGAAAGCTTTTGACAATGTTGACTGGAATACTCTCTTTCAAATTCTAAAGGTGGCAGGGGTAAAATACAGGGAGCGAAAGGCTATTTACAATTTGTACAGAAACCAGATGGCAGTTATAAGAGTTGATGGACATTAAAGGGAAGCAGTGGTTGGGAAGGGAGTGAGACAGGATTGTAGCCTCTCCCCGATGTTATTCAATCTGTATATTGAGCAAGCGGTAAAGGAAACAAAAGAAAAATTCGGAGTAGGTATTAAAATCCATGGAGAAGAAATAAAATCTTTGAGGTTCGCCGATGACATTGTAATTCTGTCAGAGACAGCAAAGGACTTGGAAGAGCAGTTGAACGGAATGGATGGTGTCTTGAATGGAGGATATAAGATGAACATCAACAAAAGCAAAACGAGGATAATGGAATGTAGTCGAATTAAGTCGGGTGATGGTGAGGGTATAGGATTAGGAAATGAGACACTTAAAGTAGTAAAGGAGTTTTGCTATTTGGGGAGCAAAATAACTGATGATGGTCGAAGTAGGGAGGATATGAAATGTAGACTGGCAATGGCAAGGAAAGCGTTTCTGAAGAAGAGAAATTTGTTAACATCGAGTACAGATTTAAGTGTCAGGAAGTTTTTTCTGAAAGTATTTGTATGGAGTGTAGCCATGTATGGAAGTGAAACATGGACAACAAATAGTTTGGACAAGAAGAGAATAGAAGCTTTCGAAATGTGGTGCTACAGAAGAATGTTGAAGATTAGGTGGGTAGATCACGTAACTAATGAGGAGGTATTGAATAGGATTGGGGAGAAGAGAAGTTTGTGGCACAACTTGACCAGAAGAAGGGATCGGTTGGTAGAACATGTTCTGAGGCATCCAGGTATCACGAATTTAGTATTGGAGGGCAGCGTGGAGGGTAAAAATCGTAGGGGGAGTCCAAGAGATGAATACACTAAGCAGATTCAGAAGGATGTAGGTTGCAGTAGGTACTGGGAGATGAAGAAGCTTGCACAGGATAGAGTAGCATGGAGAGCTGCATCAAACCAGTCTCAGGACTGAAGCCCACAACAACAACAACAGTTTTCCTCCATTGGTAGTGACCTTTACCACAGTCGGAGCTGTCTGTGACAAGCGTTTGAAAGGAAATCGGTAATCATGAATTTTTCATCAAGTTTGAGATTTGAATTTCGTTAGCAAAACTATTTTATTTCTTAGCAGTGATATGATGAAAGTAGATGATAATGTATTAGGTTGCGTATTATATGGGAAGTAATAGTGTTTCAAATGATATATGCTCTTGGTTTCAGAACATGTCAGCTCATTAGTGCCTGTAATTTTGCAGTCTGAATACTAATCGTAACTGTGAAAAGAATTATGTTTCATTACTCGCAGGAACTAGCAGACATTGTACTGTCAACTTTGCCGTATATGAGGGGTTATCGTTTCTGTACGTTGGTGTAATCTGAAAATATGCGCAGATTTTTCTTTAGGTCGTTATCTGAGATCTTCATGATATGAAACAGGGCAGAAGTTATAATGGAACTGGTCAATAGCTCGTCTTCCTTTACGTAGAGTACTTGTTAGGAGAAATGTATTGTTCGATGAACTCCATAAATTTGCTGTACAATACAGCTAAGATCTAAATTGTAATTTTAAATTCCGTGTAGTTTCAATGACATCAATAAAACACTTTTCTACTCTTTATATACAGAATATGCGTTGAAACAATAGCTCTAACAAATAATATTGCTTCTACCTTTTTCAGACAACTTAATTTTTTGTGATGTGTCAGATTTATTTAGAAATTTACTTATTGAATTTTACTTGCATTTGAAGCCATCTGCATTAAAATTTTTAATTATAAACTTTCAAAAGGAAATTGCAAAGAAAATGTTATCGGTAAGTAATTCATTTTTACGTAGAAGAAATTTTTTGATACGTGTGTAATCTTTGTTCGTTGTTTAATTCTTGTTCTTCTTGGTGAATCGTGAGAAGTAGTTCTCGTATGAAGCTGGTTGGGAGCTGTGCTGTGTATATCACGTCGTTTTCTCAGTATCATATGTGAATGTTGAAACTGTGATGACATGTAAAGAAAAAATTTAAATGCTCTGTGTGAAAGATAAATTTCCTGAAACAAGTTATTTCAACGTGCAATTTAAAAAATCAAAACCTAAATATCCTCCTGCAGGCAGATATATACTTCAAGGTTTGGAGCCAACACACACGTCGAAATACATCGAATAAAGACAATGAGTTAAGAAATAAAAATTACTGAATTAATGTTTATCATGCTCTTATTTTATGAATAATGCCACCTCTGTTCGTATTTTTTCTCAGTGGCAGAACGTATCACGCAGACAGATGAAACAGAAATCATTTGTGAGTTTTGTTATAAAATAAAGTATTGGATACGGTGTACAGAATCAATGAATCATCCCGAAACGTTAAAGCCGTGTGCTCGTATCCATCCCTATACCACAGTTGTTCTCGTTCTGCTGCCTTTAGCATCTTTCTTGACTCAAAAACCGGCTGAGAGACTGAGGTTATCAGCAATAGAGTCGGTTGGTGCGGCATGCGCGAATGTCTCCGACAGTGGATTGCTTCCCATTACGAGCGATGCTTGTGGTTCAGATTCCTATCAGACATTCATCTTTCATCTGTCAGCAATACGGTACGCTTAATGCCTTGTTTTATTTATTGCCCGTTATCGGCAGCCATTGTCAGAACACATGGTACGCAAGCAGGTTCATCGACATGTGGCTAACGTAGTATCAGAACATCCGCAAGCGATTTCAATCAGTTTCACGTAACAACGTTTACGACCTTCTGCGATAATCAGCTCACTAGCGTGGTCGGTGACCACGGGGAACAGGATGGAAACCTGTTGCCAGTGGTCTCTCCTAATGATATGTGCTCAGAGATTACATTCAGGTGATTTTGCCTGCAGCAGCTCGTAAACGCCCATGTTAGTACACGGCATCTGATGCTTGTCGCTTAGCAACGAGCGGTAATATGATTACGTCCCGCCGAGACAGGTTCTGTCTTACTACGTTTAGAGCTTTCCTGAGCACGTGATGGCCTACAAGCAAATAGTCAGTGCACAACGAAACTGAACCTGTGGTCAAGTAAACAACTTTTGACAGTCATTAAAAAAATAAAAAGGCAAATCGGAGCAATACTGACAAGTACAAATTAGCAAATAAAAGTGCTATTCAACATTTCTGGTACTCTGTGGATTTTGTTTATTTATATGTGTTATTCAAGTTTGGGCTCTAGTTGAGAACGTGATGTACAACAAGAGGCATTTCCAGAGTTTTGTTTCAGGTTTTCTTTGTGCCTGTATTACTTGTTTATCTCAGAATGAGTTCTTTTCCGCCCTTCATATGATGTGTGTATCGTGAATATTCTGCCAACAAATTTTTCAGTATGTATATCAAGCTGTGTCATTACCGCTAAATTCATGTCTTCTTTTACTGCATCAATCTGTTCTATTATTTGAATTTTAGCTTTATTGTGGGTGTCACACGATTCCACAATTTATCTAGTTAATCTGGTTGGTTCATTTCTCTGAACATGGTCAAAGAATTTTAGCCTACGATTTCTCGTACCCGAATAAATGTTGGTATATTTTATTTAATTTCTTTATTTGCTCTTAGCATTTGTGTTCCTTGCTATAATTTGAAGGAAACATATTCCTGGTTACTTTTCTCTCTCTCTTTAGAATTTCTTTAATGTCCCTCTTTCTGTTTGAAATGATGGTTTAAACTCCATAAAGACATTCTCGTTTCTAGACTAGCTCGTAGTGACTCAATTTTGTTTACTTTTATGTTTGCCCGCATCTCGTGGTCGTGCGGTAGCGTTCTCGCTTCCCACGCCCGGGTTCCCGGGTTCGATTCCCGGCGGGGTCAGGGATTTTCTCTGCCTCGTGATGGCTGGGTGTTGTGTGCTGTCCTTAGGTTAGTTAGGTTTAAGTAGTTCTAAGTTCTAGGGGACTGGTGACCATAGATGTTAAGTCCCATAGTGCTCAGAGCCATTTGAATCATTTTTTTTATGTTTGCGCTCCAATGTTTTTTAAAGCTGTTACACGCCGCTTCCTTACTTATAACAAACATATAATGGTACTGAAACTTTCAAGCGGATCGAACAGTTTTCATCCAATATATAGTGTCATATCAGTGCTCACGCTGTTGGAGAATGAAATCCTCATCCTGGCAATATTGCTCTTATTTATAGGGTTTTAAACAAGATATAGTACTCTGCCCGCACATTAACTTTGTGTTTTCAGGGCTGAGTGGTCAGTAATACATGAGAGGCAATTGTCATGTTGCTTAACAAGAACCATATTGAAACAGGACTAGTAGTGCATGTAATTCTTTCGGCTTCTTTAACGGCAATCGAAAAAAAATGGGCCTCGTTCATGGGTATCCTCACTCAACGGGAGAATTTTATTCGCTCCTAGTGATAATTGCACTCTCTTGTCTACTTATCCGACGTTAGTTTTTGAATGAAACTTTCTCTCACATCCATAGCCACGAACGTTTTTAAAAAATTAATTAATTGCTACGTAATTTTATACTGGTATTAATTAGTTGCCGTTTCACTGATTTTGATTTCCGTAGAAAAGAGAAAAACACAAACTACTTTGAAACATGATTCGAACAGTGTATTTGTCACAATTATTATTCCTAAGTTTTTTTTAATTAGGAAAGTTACAGCAGATTGATAATGATAAAAATACTTTAGAGATTTGATTCTCTACAGTTGGTTAAACGTTTCATGTTAGTACTGTCTGCAAAACGAAGAATGTGTAAACCTTTATTTCGTTTCATTATACGTGGTCGTATAACAGCATTTGTTCATGGATGCCCGAATGCTGAGCTAGTGACACCATTTTGTGTACTATCAAGTGAATTAAAATTTTCTCTGGATAGAGGGCATGGCTACCTGTCTGTCATGAACGACATTTTATAAAGGAGTGAAGAACTGAAATCATTAACCGAATCAAAATAAGAGTACCGAAAAAGAATTATGATGATTTTTAACACAAATCATTATTAGTTGTGATATTATGATCGATGAATGCTGATACAGTTCATGTATGTCCATATGTTAAAGGATCAACGAAATCCATTAAACACATTGCAGGATGATGACTGCATCCGAGAAGCTGCGCACATAATGTCTGATGAATGGGTTAAATGGTATGACTGGCTTTGTGTGTGTGTGTGTGTGTGTCTGTTTGTGGTTGTGCATGTGCGCCGGGGGGGGGGGGTAGAGGGGGGAAAGGGATTTGCCACACTCCCTTTGCCACGCCACGCACCATTACTATTATGATGTTTCAAGCGGGCTGGATTGAGCTGGCGGAAACTAATCGCCTTCGACTGCAGGGTGATTATATGTTTCACATTTTAGTCCCCATTGAGCACACATAAGAGTGCTGCGTCCATATTGATCGTATCCCTTGAATATCCATAAGCTGTCGTTGGTCAAATTAAAAAAAAAATATTTATTACTACTCAAACTGTACGCACATAACTATATCACACAAGTTAAACTTTCAGCCTGGGTCCCCTATCACGTTATAACATGCCGGTCTTACTGAAATTACCTGGAAAAATTTTGGATACGATTTCTCACCCATCGCTCACGGACTGTTTAATGAACAAAATCATTACTAATATTCACTCCTTCCATAAGTGCTAAGCATTAGTCTGGACACGTCAATCACCAAATATCACGTGGTGTCCTTGGTCATTTGCTGAGGCACGTATTTCGGGATTTACTGGCATATTGTTGTGATTAGTGAGACAGAATTAATATTATTACTAATTATTTTAACCTAAAAAACATTATGCAACTACAGGCTGCTATACTGATGTCGTGTCACACACTGCCATCATACTTTTGGTTTCTCATGTTATGTTTACTTGAACTCTAAGGTGCAGTCAAATGAAAACGAGACACGTTGAAGAAAGTAAGTAAGCTGTTTATTATTTCAAAAGTAATCGCCATAACTATTAATATATTTATCCTACAGTGAGACAAGACGGTCAATGCCTTCATGGAAAAATTTTTGCTTTTGTCACGAGAAATTACTTTGTACGTTCAGCAACCCTCTCAAGGAAGATAAAGCGCACGTGGCATTGCGAATACCGCCAACCTCATCGCATATTTAGTCACACAGTTATTTCCGTTAGAATACCAATGTCATATGCAGGGTAAATCCAAACTCCATTGACATAATTTTTGAGGTTGTTGGGGACATTTTCCGAGTATTTCGGTATCATGGATCCGTAGTCTCAGATGGCTTGTTACAGAGTAATTCGATTTCGAAAATTTCCTAGGCGATTAGAACTGTGTGCCGGATCGAGACACGAACTCGTAGCTTTTGCCTTTCGCTGACATGTGCTCTACCAAAAGAGCCATCCAAACACAGCTCACGATACGTCCCCGCAGTTTTACTTCTACCAGTACCTCATCTCCGACCTTCCAAAAGTTACAAACGTTTCCCTGCGAAACTAGCGGGACTAGCCCCCCTGGAAGGTAGGATACTGCGGAGACATTGTAATGTCTCTTGCAGTGGTCTCTCCGTGATATTTTCAGAAATTTTATAAATTATATAACTCAGTACATATCTCGAAATATCTCTTCTTATCTTACCGATTATCAATGCAAAGTAGTTTCAAGCCCAATTATTCCTTGGAGCGTCCATTTACTCCATGGAATAGCTTCTCTGCTATCTATGTTTTCTCTTAGGAAAAAGAATAGAGACTTCTTGCCGATTAGTCGTGAAAGAAGGATGTACACTCCTGGAAATTGAAATAAGAACACCGTGAATTCATTGTCCCAGGAAGGAGAAACTTTATTGACACATTCCTGGGGTCAGATACATCACATGATCACACTGACAGAACCACAGGCACATAGACACAGGCAACAGAGCATGCACAATGTCGGCACTAGTACAGTGTATATCCACCTTTCGCAGCAATGCAGGCTGCTATTCTCCCATGGAGACGATCGTAGAGATGCTGGATGTAGTCCTGTGGAACGGCTTGCCATGCCATTTCCACCTGGCGCCTCAGGTGGACCAGCGTTCGTGCTGGACGTGCAGACCGCGTGAGACGACGCTTCATCCAGTCCCAAACATGCTCAATGAGGGACAGATCCGGAGATCTTGCTGGCCAGGGTAGTTGACTTACACCTTCTAGAGCACGTTGGGTGGCACGGGATACATGCGGACGTGCAATGTCCTGTTTGAATAGCAAGTACCCTTGCCGGTCTAGGAATGGTAGAACGATGGGTTCGATGACGGTTTGGATGTACCGTGCACTATTCAGTGTCCCCTCGACGATCACCAGTGGTCTACGGCCAGTGTAGGAGATCGCTCCCCACACCATGATGCCGGGTGTTGGCCCTGTGTGCCTCGGTCGTATGCAGTCCTGATTGTGGCGCTCACCTGCACGGCGCCAAACACGCATACGACCATCATTGGCACCAAGGCAGAAGCGACTCTCATCGCTGAAGACGACACGTCTCCATTCGTCCCTCCATTCACGCCTGTCGCGACACCACTGGAGGCGGGCTGCACGATGTTGGGGCGTGAGCGGAAGACGGCCTAACGGTGTGCGGGACCGTAGCCCAGCTTCATGGAGACGGTTGCGAAAGGTCCTCGCCGATACCCCAGGAGCAACAGTGTCCCTAATTTGCTGGGAAGTGGCGGTGCGGTCCCCTACGGCACTGCGTAGGATCCTACGGTCTTGGAGTGCATCAGTGCGTCGCTGCTGTCCGGTCCCAGGTCGACGGGCACGTGCACCTTCCGCCGACCACTGGCGACAACATCGATGTACTGTGGAGACCTCACGCCCCACGTGTTGAGCAATTCGGCGGTACGTCCACCCGGCCTCCCGCATGCCCACTATACGCCCTCGCTCAAAGTCCGTCAACTGCACATACGGTTCACGTCCACGCTGTCGCGGCATGCTACCAGTGTTAAAGACTGCGATGGAGCTCCGTATGCCACGGCAAACTGGCTGACACTGACGGCGGCGGTGCACAAATGCTGCGCAGCTAGCGCCATTCGACAGCCAACACCGCGGTTCCTGGTGTGTCCGCTGTGCCGTGCGTGTGATCATTGCTTGTACAGCGCTCTCGCAGTGTCCGGAGCAAGTATGGTGGGTCTGACACACCGGTGTCAATGTGTTCTTTTTTCCATTTCCATGAGTGTATATATTGTTTGGCTAGTCGCCATCTTGATGAGATTCTGTATGAGAAGGAATTTAATACATGAACTAAACTAAAGTAAGTGTGTTCGCGTATTATTTAACGGATTATTATTATTGACAGTGACTGCTTACTACGCTGCGTTGCACGGGATCAGTGGGGAACGTTTGATTTACACTGGACGAACCTGCCGTTTTGTATGCTCAAGATATCCAGTTACTTCAAATAAATAGGCTAACACGGTCTTATCAGCAGATCTCCGGTCTTCCCCATGTGATCACCGAAAGTTAATAATTATTAGAAATGTTTCCAGGAGATCGACTGACAATTATCGTCGCACTGAGACTTCGAAATTGCTTCACTGCCTTATGGAATTTAAGTTAAACTTAATTTAATCAGGATAGAACAGTATTGAACTGTGTGAATGTGATAAGCCTGCTTTGTCAATGAAAATTCCCTTAATATACGCATGTTTTTACTATCCTGATCAGTGAAGCTAAATCAGGCCGGTGTGAGAGAGGTTTTTAAATTTTAGATCCCATACAAAATATATTAAAACATGATTTAGTCACAGCGTGAGTAGTGTTTCCAAAGTAAAATTTTCACTCTCTAAATCCACTTGGTTTGATTTCTTTACCCCATTTTTCTTCGCATCAGTATTGCACCGATATCATCTCTGTAAAGATGCAAATGTAGACAGGATTGCGGTGTTTGTCTTGTTTAGAAGTAATATTGTTCCGTTGAGTTACAGTATTTGCTGTTGATAACACACTTCGCCCTCAAGCTTGCACTGAATACTATTCTTTTCTGTCTCGGCTTTTTTCCTCTCGCAGTATTGGTCGTACAATGATTTAACAATGATACACAGCAATACTGTGTATAGGCTCACTTATGAAGAGTTTACCGATATGCTCTTGGTGTGAGGTTTCACTGGATGACCGCCACAACGACTGCATGCTGAACTGCTCCCTTAGTGACGTACTTTTACTTCTGTGGGCTCATAGGCGCCTACGAGAAACCGGATCATTTCGTATTTCGTTTAGTGATTGCATATTGCAGGTGCTTTCATTATTACGAATATATTTTCACAGAAACAAAGGTAAAGTGTGTGACAAACCCAGTAAATCAGTATTACATAATTACTCTGCGGCGGGCCGCCAGAGACCCCTGGCCCCCTGAACCAAAAGATTGAGAAAAAGTCTTTCCTAGATTTCCCAAATTTTGTCGGCTGGGTTTGGGTTCGTGCTGTACATAAAAAATGGTTTGTCAATTGGAAAACAGCTGTGATTTTCAAAACCTCTCAATCATAGAGCCACTAATCAGAAAAGTCATTAAGAACAAGAAAAAACGAACTTGCAAAAATTACGTCACATTAAGTAGATTCTGATGTCAAAAAAGAGAGCGTCGAAATTTTCGTAATGGTTGTTGCGGAAAAAAATTTCAGATATTTGCATCTACTGCATATTCCACTCATTATTTGTATTCCAAGTGTTTTTATTTCGTACAGCCGTTGAACTTCTTTCATATATTGCAACACGTTACAGAAAATGAAATTGTTTTTTTTAACTTTGGGCTACAAAAATGATACTACAATCAGTTTCGCCTCGTTAGAAAATTTAAAAATGAACTGCTTACTTAGTTGGAAAGAAAACTTTCAGTAGCAGAATCACATAATTAGTCTTAATTGTTGAAAACCGTTTTCGAATGTTGTAACTGTCATATCCTGGTCTGTAGCACAATGAATTTACATGTAAAATTTTTCCTATCATCATTTATGAAAAAATATTTGAGATTTTTTTGTCTTTTTGAATCGCGTAGATAGGGTGGAAAGTAAATACCAAACTCACTCTGTACAGTGTCCGAGGCCATCCGAATTTGGCCAACATCCCTACGTCGCTATTCATCGCATTGATCGTAAGCTGCTGAAGCACGTCTCACAGAAAATCACATTTACGATACACAGTTATGTAGGTTCTGTGTCTAAACAAACCTATTTAATCTCCCCAGTCACAATGTAGCATACATGCAACATCCGCATTTTATTTTTTTCTAGTTCAGAGATTAAACCAAAAGCGCTGCGTCTAATTGTAACATATACATCACACCACGTGCTTCCACTGCATCACCTGTTTTCCTCGGTATGCTTTGAGTGAGTTGCAACATCAGATTAAAAAAAGTATCAGCACGACTTCGAAAAATTAAAGTATATTCTATTTGTTTATAGCAATTTTGGGTTAGATTTCGTTTAGACGCTGCTGTCATATGCTAATACAAACAACACTGTTGAACAAATGACCGTTTATTTCATCCCAACAACATAGCGATGTATTGTTTTCGTTGTAACACAAGGACTCCATCTGGCAAAGACTTATTTTTTCACACTCTAGTGATGTTTTCATAACTTTTCGATACTTAATACTGAACTTTCTGGTTATTGCATATATTTTACTTGTTTTCAAATATAAATGGTATTCACTTTGAAGAAGCTCTAAAATAATTGTAAATCATAACCATTTTTTAAATTCGTTATTTCCATGTTATTTTTCCCAAGAACAATGCATTGACCACCAATATAAACATTTCATTCAAAAAATGTAACCTGACGACTGAGGACGAAGAATGGCAGCTAGCTCTAAATGTGGAGGATAAACAAACCCGTTATGCTCGGATACAGTATTAGTAGTGTCCTGTTTTACACAGTCAAGTCGTTTAAATACGCGGGCGTAATGCTGCAAACCGATATGAAATGAAACGAACGTGTGAGAACTGTGTGCGGAAGAACGAATCATCGACTTCCGTCTATTGGGAGAATTTTAGGAAAATGTGGTTCACATGTAAAGCAGACCGCATATAGGACGGTGGCACGACCTATTTTTGAGTACTGCTGGAGTGTTTGGCATCCATACCAGGTCGGACTGAAGGAAGATATAGAAGCAATTCAGAGGCGGGCTGCTAGATTTATTACCAGTAGGTTCGAACAACATGCAAGTGATACGGAGATGCTTCGGGAGCTCAAATGGCAATCCCTGGAGAGATTCGAGGAACTCTACTGAGAAAATTTAGAGAACCGGCATTTGAAGCTGATTGCCCAACGATTCTACCGCCACCAACATACATTGCGCGTAAGAACAGCGAAGATAAGTTACGAGAAATTAGTGCTCATACGGAGGCGTACAGACAGTCGTTTTTTCCTCGCTCTGTTTGAGAATGGAACAGGGGAGGGAATGACTAGTAGTGGTGAATTGTACCTTCCGCCACGCACCGTACAGTGCCTTGCAGAGTATCTATGTAGATGCAGACATATACACTCCTGGAAATGGAAAAAAGAACACATTGACACCGGTGTGTCAGACCCACCATACTTGCTCCGGACACTGCGAGAGGGCTGTACAAGCAATGATCACACGCACGGCACAGCGGACACACCAGGAACCGCGGTGTTGGCCGTCGAATGGCGCTAGCTGCGCAGCATTTGTGCACCGCCGCCGTCACTGTCAGCCAGTTTGCCGTGGCATACGGAGCTCCATCGCAGTCTTTAACACTGGTAGCATGCCGCGACAGCGTGGACGTGAACCGTATGTGCAGTTGACGGACTTTGAGCGAGGGCGTATAGTGGGCATGCGGGAGGCCGGGTGGACGTACCGCCGAATTGCTCAACACGTGGGGCGTGAGGTCTCCACAGTACATCGATGTTGTCGCCAGTGGTCGGCGGAAGGTGCACGTGCCCGTCGACCTGGGACCGGACAGCAGCGACGCACTGATGCACGCCAAGACCGTAGGATCCTACGCAGTGCCGTAGGGGACCGCACCGCCACTTCCCAGCAAATTAGGGACACTGTTGCTCCTGGGGTATCGGCGAGGACCATTCGCAACCGTCTCCATGAAGCTGGGCTACGGTTCCGCACACCGTTAGGCCGTCTTCCGCTCACGCCCCAACATCGTGCAGCCCGCCTCCAGTGGTGTCGCGACAGGCGTGAATGGAGGGACGAATGGAGACGTGTCGTCTTCAGCGATGAGAGTCGCTTCTGCCTTGGTGCCAATGATGGTCGTATGCGTGTTTGGCGCCGTGCAGGTGAGCGCCACAATCAGGACTGCATACGACCGAGGCACACAGGGCCAACACCCGGCATCATGGTGTGGGGAGCGATCTCCTACACTGGCCGTACACCACTGGTGATCGTCGAGGGGACACTGAATAGTGCACGGTACATCCAACAGGACAATGCACGTCCGCACGTATCCCGTGCCACCCAACGTGCTCTAGAAGGTGTAAGTCAACAACCCTGGCCAGCAAGATCTCCGGATCTGTCCCCCATTGAGCATGTTTGGGACTGGATGAAGCGTCGTCTCACGCGGTCTGCACGTCCAGCACGAACGCTGGTCCAACTGAGGCGCCAGGTGGAAATGGCATGGCAAGCCGTTCCACAGGACTACATCCAGCATCTCTACGATCGTCTCCATGGGAGAATAGCAGCCTGCATTGCTGCGAAAGGTGGATATACACTGTACTAGTGCCGACATTGTGCATGCTCTGTTGCCTGTGTCTATGTGCCTGTGGTTCTGTCAGTGTGATCATGTGATGTATCTGACCCCAGGAATGTGTCAATAAAGTTTCCCCTTCCTGGGACAATGAATTCACGGTGTTCTTATTTCAATTTCCAGGAGTGTATGAATCCTCAGGGGAAAAAAAAAAACAAGTAAATCACATTTTTTCTAAATTGAGCTACTGCTACCACTCGATTGAGATTGGTCATGCGCATCTATTGAGAGGCTAAAACTGGAAAAAAGCCAAGCTATTTCAGAGATATTAGCTTTCAAAGTTTTGGTGTAAGGGGAAGGAGGCAAGTAAGTCATTAATACTGTTACATTATGGAATGCAAAGGCACTAATGGAAACACTCGAAAATTTGAAGGTAATGATCGAAGCACTCAAATGTAATCCATCCCCTTTCATCGTGGACAGTACTAATAAAAAATGATGTTAGTCTAGAAAACACTGTTAGACTCAAAGTGCGCTGCGAAGTCCTGCTTAATAATATAATATGATCTGAATTCAGCCACTGTGGTACGCTGAAATTTCAGACGACTTGTCACAAAGGAATACGGATAGTATCATAAGGGCATCACAACAATGTCGACCAGTCGATGGGCTGCATGAACTGTCCAACATGCTTGATTGAGAATTCATTACTTGTCTATTGCACTATGGCTTTGCAGTTATTTTCTGTTCGTATTTATTTAACTTGCTCAACTTCATTATTTGTTCAACCTATGCTTCTGATTTAGAGGTTAAAATATGAACATTTTTAAAGCCTGAAGAAGTTTTGCCACCCTTGTATTGCGAAGTTCTTCAGGAGACAGCACCCCCTGCGGATTCGGAGGTAAGAATAGGCCGGCGGTATTCCTGCCTGTCGTAAGAGGCGACTGAAAGGATCTCAAACGTTTCGGCCCTTATGTGATGGTCCCCTCTTGGGTTTGACCACCATATTTCAAAATTATTCCGAAGAGCGAGCATAATGGAGAAGGGCGCCTTACTTGGTGCATTGTGTCCATCGTGCATTGAGACCTTTAGCCAACTTAGTCGTCGTTGCATTGCAGTCCCGCTCGTTCTCGATCTCTTGGACGAGGATATTCCTGGGTGCGATTTCCGCCATTCACTCTGCGGTGTCGCTTTCTGCGCTGACGACGTCCATGGACCATTTGCCACCTAATATCCAGCGCGGTAGCCAGTCTGTTGTGGTGGGGTCACCATGTACCCTGTTGGTTGTAGCCCCCTGACAACACAGGGATTGCTCTACTGATGCCTGCTCCGTTAACTCCCCACGTTTGCAAAGGAGTAGATGCCTGCTTATCTTCCTGAGGCATCGGGACTCCCGGCAGTGGCCATCCTGCCAGGTGGCCCTTGCTAAGTTTGGGTGGCGCCCGTGGGGTGGGCCCTTGGTTGGAGTAGGTGGCATCAGGGTGGATGACATGCAATGAAGCATGGTACATCTTCTCTCGCTGGTGGCCCTCCCTGGCCACACCATGGGAGGAACGAGGTGGAGGGCTTGTCAAAAATGCGGTCTGGGTCAGTCTTGATAAAAACAGCATCCCCTGCCCAGTCACGGGCATTACTCGCTTGTAAGAAGCTGGTGGATGTTTCTGTTACTATCACGCCCCAGGTCAGTTGTGCGGCAGAAGGTACTTCGCACCTGGGGTGAAGAATGGCGCACCCTTCCTTCACCCATCAAGGAGGCTACTGGTGCGTGGCGTTCCTCCTTGCAGGTCTCTCGCAAGGACTCTGTTCTCCTCTGCCGGCTGCGCATTGGCCACATCTGGATAGCACAAAGCTATTTGTTGCGGCGTGAGGACCCACCTTTATGTCGCTGCGGGTCAGCTTTGACGGTGGTCCACATCTTGTTGGACTGCCCACTTTTAACTCCGGTCAGGCAGGCGCTGCCTGATACGCTTCCTGCACTTTTATCAGATGACGTTGTGATGGCAGATTTAGTTTTGAGTTTTATTCTTGCAGGGTGTTTTTATCTATGAATCTAAGTGTTTGTACTTTTTTTATGTTGAGTCTAGCCTTTGGCCTACGATTTTAGACTGGGGTTTTTAGTGCGTTTCTTGGTGGTTGGCTTTCCCCTTTTTGTTTCTATGGTAGGCCAACCACTGTCACACTCGGTGTGATTTTAATTCCTTTTTTCTGGTCTCTGTCTGTGTCTTTCTTGTCCTGTGTCGTCTCTTGTCATCTCCATTGCTTGTTCTTATTGTTTGTGGGTGTTCCAAGTTCGTGGAAAAAGGGACCGATGGCCCTAGTAAATCTTCAGTCAGCTATCCCATACTTAAATACACGTGAAGCGAGTACTGTCGCTGTAAAACCAGAGATTCGTGTAGTCGAGATTCATGATGGAATTACCGCGGGTGTTTCACTTGACTCAACAGTTTCTTTCCACGTGCAGAGTGACGCTTGGCTACGTTTTTGGAAATTACTTCATTCTGGAAACCAATTGCTTGCCAATAACGGAATTTCCACATTCGACACATCCAATTTTTTTTCCCTCCAGACCCTTCATATCTGCTCATATACTCTCATACTCGCAAAACTATTGGGCAGTATAACTCAGTTTAGTGTTTCTTCCTGTTACACGTCCGCAGCTCGTGGTCGTGCGGTAGCGTTCTCGCTTCCCGCGCCCGTGTTCCCGGGTTCCATTCCCGGCGGGGTCTGGGATTTTCTCTGCCTCGTGATGACTGGGTGCTGTGTGCTGTCCTTAGGTTAGTTAGGTTCAAGTAGTTCTAAGTTCTAGGGGACTGATGACCATAGATGTTAAGTCCCATAGTGCTCAGAGCCATTTGAACCTTCCCGTTACACCCAGAGATTAGGGGAATACTTACTGCTTAAATACTACTGTGCATGCGGTAAATAGTCTGATCTCGCCTTCGCGGCTCTAGCGGGATCGATATTCAGAAGGTTGTAATGCGTTCTGTATTCCTCATTTAGTACTGATTCCTGAAGCTTCGTAAGTAGTATTTGCGGCCCGGTGCGAGGAGGGGGCGGAGGGAGGGAGTTGTATGACTGCAACCGTTTACCAGCTCAGGATAACCAGCGTTTCCTAAAGTAAAACAAACCTGTCACCTTTCATACTGATTTTTCAGTATGTGTACTATCTGCTTTAGCACTATTATGATATGTCGCAAAAATGTTTTGTAAGTACTTTTCTTTGTATACATACTTTTTTTTCCCAGTGTCTTACCAATGAACCGAAGTCTGCCACCTTGTTTATTTACGACTGAGGCTGTATGATCTGTCTACTTTATATCTACGTGATTGTTACACCCAGCTAACTATACGATTTGACTCATTGTGTGACCCATTAATATTGTAATTACGATGTATATTATTGCGTTTCACGAAGTACATGGTTTTAAATTCATGATTTAAAAGTAAGAAACCAGTATTTACATCAAGTCGAAATGTTGTCAAGACCTGACTGAATCAACTTCGTTCACATAGTATGTAGTTACAGATAGCTGCATCATCTAGAAAAGTCTAAGTTTACTGTTGTGATTGTCTAGCAGCTGATGAATATATAACATGAACAGCAATGGTGCCGTCCGCTGTGGCAGAGTGGTCTTATGCCCTTCAGTCCGGAACCGCGCTGCTGCTGCGGTCGCAGGTCCGAATCCAGCCTCGGGCATGGATGTGTGTGATGTCCTTAGGTTAGTTACGTTTAGGTAGTTCTAAGTCTAGGGGACTGATGACCTCAGGTGTTAAGTCCCATAGTGCTTAGAGCCATCTGAACTACTTTGAAGAGCGATGCCATGAAGTCGTCTATCCAGTCACAAATCTCCTGCGATAACTGTATTATTTGACTTAGAACACGTAGCGATTGAATTCTTTTTATTTCTTCACCTACATCTACAACAGCTCGTCTTTTTATTTATTGCTATTTGTTATTTTGCATGTTCTAGCTTCATCAAAAAACTGGAGGCGCTAACGTATGCAGACTTCTTCTTAAGTTGCTGATTTTTGCGTTGCTTGCACAACCAGTGATTAAGATTAAGAGCGCTCACAACAGAATATTATCTGGATTTGTTTTACTCTGATACTCAAACTGAAATTAAGTGATTTCAGCTTTTATGTATTTAAGAAGTATTTTCAGTTAAATTCCACTGAGTAGTTTTCACTCGCATTGCAATGAAGTTTATACTTAACTTTGAAACATTCGCTTAAAACATTTCGTGAATGAAATATATTAGTAATTTTGCGCTTTTCCTAATATTCACTACTCTTGTCATTTTCCTGTTCATGATAGCACAAATGAAAATAATGGGAGAATACTGAACACCACAGCCAGAAGTCACACGGACTAAGATCAGGTGATCGGGACGGTCAGGCTGTAGGGAAATGGTGACTGATAATTCTAGAATTTCCGAAATGGCGCTTCAGCACCTGCTGAACTGGATTTGCAATGTGCGGAGGTGCGCCATCTTGCATAAAAATGATCCCATCCGCACATCTACGCTTCTGGAGAGCTGGAATGACTTGCTTGCGCAAAAGACACTCATAGCGCTTACCAGTGACGGTACAGGTAAGAGAACCGGAAGCACCTGTCTCTCCGAAAAAATTTGGCCATGTGATAAATGATACTGTAAACCAGCGCCACACATTGACCTCAACAGGATGAAGTGGTACTTGTTGATGTGCGTGTTGATTTTCGGTTGCCCATATTCGAAAATGCTGTGTATTGACATATCCTGTCACATGGAAGTGTGCTTCGTCTGTCCACAAAAACTTCCACGGCCAATCATTGTCCACTTCCATGCGAGCAAGAAATTCTAAGGCTAAGGTCTCTCTTGCTGGCAGGTCAAGAGGAAGCAACTCGCACATGGATAATTTTGAATGGATAGAAAAGAAGGATGGCTTCAAATGGCTCTGAGCACTATGGGACTCAACATCTTAGGTCATAAGTCCCCTAGAACTTAGAACTACTTAAACCTAACTAACCTAAGGACATCACACACACCCATGCCCGAGGCAGGATTCGAACCTGCGACCGTAGCAGTCCCGCGGTTCCGGACTGCAGCGCCAGAACCGCGCGGCCACCGCGGCCGGCAAAGAAGGATGTTTCGTAGGATTTTATGCACCGCGCTCACGGGTATGTCTAATTTTCGAGCAATTCTCCGTGAACTACATGTTTGCACACCACCACTCGTCTCCTCCTGCATTTCTGTGCCCTCTGCTTCGACTGACGTCGAATCAGTTCGTTTCCTGCCTCTATCCGGTTGCACACCAAAAGAACCCGTCTTTTAGAATTTCCGAATCATTTTCTCTACACCCACTTCAGTCATCGGACCAACGCCTTTTTCCAAACCCTACAGTGTCCAGAACTTCTGCAGAGCGACGTGTGCACAGTCATCATTCTTGTAACACAGTTTTACGAGCAGCTCGAGATCCTGCATAGAACCAGAGGCGAACGTCGTAGTCGCGAAAGGAGGAAAAGCCGTGTACCCGGCGAGTTTTCAAGGGGTCGTGCGCGTGACAGGTGTTTTCACTTACGTAAAAAAATGGCTCTGAGCACTATGCGACTTAACATCTGAGGTCATCAGTCGCCTAGAACGTAGAACTAATTAAACCTAACTAACCTAAGGACATCACACACACCCATGCCCGAGGCAGGATTCGAACCTGCGACCGGAGCGGTCGCTCGGCTCCAGACTGTAGCGCTTAGAACCGCAAGGCCAGTCCGGCCGGCTCACTTACGTATTCTGACACATACAGCGCCATCTACTGATCAATTTTCACACTATTTTTTTTCTTCTGCCATACGTTTTCCCCCTTCTCCGATAATATTCCGTTGCAATTTGACGTCATCCTGACCAGTGGTGTTATTTCTACAGCGTTTTGAAAGTTTAACATTAATTATAATCACCCTGCATAAAACATCGTGTAACATACTGTACCATAAATCGTGGAGGTGGAAAAATGAACAGAGATACAGGACAAATTCTACATCGCTGCATACTTTCGTTAATTCATGACTTCGCTGTAATACTATCTGGTATACACATCGGAAACTGAAATAAGGATCAACAGATAAAGCTACAGACGTTCTACACGATTTAATTTCCGTCCGATATTTGGATGCATCTCGTAAAAAATTCGAGTTATGTAGCATTGACCGCATTTGATTCTGATGAAGACAGTAGAGGAGAACATCTAATTCTTATATTATGATGACGAATGGTTATTCGTTTATTAAGAACTTACCACGTGAAACTATGAAAGTGGAGCCAACCGCTCAGCGACATTGTGCTGTTCCTGTGGTGCCACATGTGCTTGGCGTCCCAAATCCTTACAAGGCGCAACGCCCGGTCTTGCTGACCCCGGAGTGGGCCTGCCGCGAACCGAAGACAATGCCGGCATAATGCTCCGTCATAGCACGCCCAATGCCAGCCGATCGCCTTCATCTGCATGCTGGACGCCGCTCCGCAGGTGCGTCTTCCATCGCAATC
Organism: Schistocerca cancellata; assembly: GCF_023864275.1. Taxonomy (NCBI): domain Eukaryota; kingdom Metazoa; phylum Arthropoda; class Insecta; order Orthoptera; family Acrididae; genus Schistocerca; species Schistocerca cancellata. Next base: position 219,548,251 of record NC_064634.1, read on the forward strand.
CTGATCATCCGCTACTCAAATATGGTAAAAAAGAAAAATGCGTGACCGTACGTACAAAACGACGGCCCACGTGTAAAGTGGAAAGCCATTCTAGTATTTTCTGTCAGATGCCTTGTAAAATTCTCAGATGCTAATAGGCGCTGCGATAGAGCACAGAGTTCCCGAATAATATTTGCCGAGTAATTTCTTTTTAGAGACATCCTTGGAATTTATCTTAAACAAGTGTTGAAGAATTTATGACTCCAACAAAGCAGTAGGTCTATTGCAACTTAAAACCCATCTTTGGGTCAGTACGATCACTGTTTAATGAGACAAATTTTGTTATTTTATTGGGAGAACTGCCATATCCACATATCAACAAAAGTGTTACATCACCTCAATAGGTTGTGCAAGTGCGTTGCTGTTGTGAGTGATCCTACACCGATGGGAAGATCACTGCTGAAATTGTTTGTAAACACACACACACACACACACACACTTTCCTATTATTAGAAAATGCCACGGGTATTGCTCTTTATTCGATTCCCAGCTTGCCATGACATTTGAATTTTTCACGAAGTTTCAGAACTGTCGTACTTGTGCCGACTATTTATTTAGTAGTTTCGTTCCTATTTTACAGTTATGAGAGTTAACTATGAGCACAATATTCCTAGAGAGTAAATCATTTACCAAGGAAGTAGTTCCACGTAAGACGTGGCCACGGAAGTTCCGTAATCAGGGAAAGACCTATTTATTTCCTAGAGAAGCCACACTAACCGACATTTAGTACAGTTCTCATAAACGTTAGGAGCTCACAGTGTCGACCGCCAAACGAGTAAAATAACAAACACAATCCATATGGCCGGCCGCTGTCGCCGATCGGTTCTAGGTGCTTCAGTCCGGAACAGCGCTGCTGCTACGGTCGCAGGTTCGTATCCTGTCTCGGGCATGGATGTGTGTGATGTCCTTAGGTTTAAGTAGTTCTAAGTCTAGGGGACTGATGACCTGAGATGTTAAGTCCCATATTGCTTAGAGCCATTTGAAGCATAATCCGTATGGTAAATTTAGCTGTCTACGCCAGTTGAAAAAGCCACATTCAGGTGGTCACGTAAATAGACTGACGGAATACACTAGGGAACTTTTAAAAAGATATCATCATCACTATGACATTTAAAATTATTTACTTGTGAAATCGACGATCGAAATTTTGCCATTTAATCTATTTCAGCTGGGCCACAGCAAAAATTTATTGTACCTTTTTTTTTCGTCATCAGTCTACTGACTGGTTTGATGCGGCCCGCTACGAATTCCTTTCCTGTGCTAACCTCTTCATCTCAGAGTAGCACTTGCAACCTACGTCCTCAATTATTTGCTTGACGTATTCCAATCTCTGTCTTCCTCTACAGTTTTTGCCCTCTACAGCTCTCTCTAGTACCATGGAAGTCATTCCCTCATGTCTTAGCAGATGTCCTATAATCCTATCCCTTCTCCATATCAGTGTTTTCCACATATTCCTTTCCTCTCCGATTCTGCGTAGAACCTCCTCATTCCTTACCTTATCAGTCCACCTAATTTTCAACATTCGTCTATAGCACCACATCTCAAATGCTTCGATTCTCTTCTGTTCCGGTTTTCCCACAATCCATGTTTCACTACCATACAATGCTGTACTCCAGGCGTACATCCTCAGAAATTTCTTCCTCAAATTAAGGCCGGTGTTTGATATTAGTAGACTTCTCTTGGCCAGAAATTTCTTTTTTGCCATAGCGAGGCTGCTTTTGATGTCCTCCTTGCTCCGTCCGTCATCGGTTATTTTACTGCCTAGGTAGCAGAATTCCTTAACTTCATTGACTTCGTGACCATCAATCCTGATGTTAAGTTTCTCGCTTTTCTCATTTCTACTACTCCTCATTACCTTCGTCTTTCTCCGATTTACTCTCAAACCATACTGTGTACTCATTAGACTGTTCATTCCGTTCAGCAGATCATTTAATTCTTCTTCACTTTCACTCAGGATAGCAATGTCATCAGCGAATCGTATCATTGATATCCTTTCACCTTGTATTTTAATTCCACTCCTGAACCTTTCTTTTATTTCCGTCATTGCTTCCTCGATGTACAGATTGAAGAGTAGAGGCGAAAGGCTACAGCCTTGTCTTACACCCTTCTTAATACGAGCACTTCGTTCTTGATCGTCCACTCTTATTATTCCCTCTTGGTTGTTGTACATATTGTATATGACCCGTCTCTCCCTATAGCTTACCCCTACTTTTTTCAGAATCTCGAACAGCTTGCACCATTTTATATTGTCGAACGCATTTTCCAGGTCGACAAATCCTATGAAACTGTCTTGATTTTTCTTTAGCCTTGCTTCCATTATTAGCCGAAACGTCAGAATAGCCTCTCTCGTCCCTTTACTTTTCCTAAAGCCAAATTGATCGTCACCTAGCGCATTCTCAATTTTTTTCCATTATTCTGTATATTATTCTTGTAAGCAGCTTCGATGCATGAGCTGTTAAGCTGATTGTGCGATAATTCTCGCACTTGTCAGCTCTTGCCGTCTTCGGAATTGTGTGTAAGATGCTTTTCCGAAAGTCAGATGGTACATCGCCAGACTCATATATTCAACACACCAACGTGAATAGTCGTTTTGTTGCCACTTCCCCCAATGATTTTAGAAATTCTGATGGAATGTTATCTATCCCTTCTGCCTTATTTGACCGTAAGTCCTCCAAAGTTCTTTTAAATTCCGATTCTAATACTGGATCCCCTATCTCTTCTAAATCGACTCCTGTTTCTTCTTCTATCACATCAGACAAATCTTCACCCTCATAGAGGCTTTCAATGCATTCTTTCCACCTATCTGCTCTCTCCTCTCCGCGGTGGTCTCGCGGTTCTAGGCGCGCAGTCCGGATCCGCGCGACTGCTACGGTCGCAGGTTCAAATCCTACCTCGGGCATGGATGTGTGTGATGTCCTTAGGTTGGTTAGGTTTAAGTAGTTCTAAGTTCTAGGGGACTGATGACCACAGCTGTTAAGTCCCATAGTGCTCAGAGCCATTTGAACCATTTTTTTGCTCTCTCCTCTGCATTTAACAGTGGAATTCCCGTTGCACTCTTAATGTTACCAGCGTTGCTTTTAATGTCACCATAGGTTGTTTTGACTTTCCTGTATGCTGAGTCTGTCCTTCCGACAATCATATCTTTTTCGATGTCTTCACATTTTTCCTGCAGCCATTTCGTCTTAGCTTCCCAGCACTTCCTATTTATTTCATTCCTCAGCGACTTGTATTTCTGTATTCCTGATTTTCCCGGAACATGTTTGTACTTCCCCCTTTCATCAATCAACTGAAGTATTTCTTCTGTTACCCATGGTTTCTTCGCAGCTACCTTCTTTGTACCTATGTTTTCCTTCCCAACTTCTGTGGTGGCCCTTTTTAGAGATGTCCATTCCTCTTCAACTGTACTGCCTACTGCGCTATTCCTTATTGCTGTATCTATAGCGTTAGAGAACTTCAAACGTATCTCGTCATTCCTTAGTACTTCCGTATCCCACTTCTTTGCGTATTGATTCTTCCTGACTAATGTCTTGAACTTCAGCCTACTCTTCATCACTACTATATTGTGGTCTGAGTCTATATCTGCTCCTGGGTACGCCTTACAATCCAGTATCTGATTTCGGAATCTCTGTCTGACCATGATGTAATCTAATTGAAATCTTCCCGTATCTCCCGGCTTTTTCCAAGTATACCTCCTCCTCTTGTGATTCTTGAACAGGGTATTCGCTATTACTAGCTGAAACTTGTTACAGAACTCAATTAGTTTTTATCCTCTTTCATTCCTTGTCCCAAGCCCATATTCTCCTGCAACCTTTCCTTCTACTCCTTCCCCTACAACTGCGTTCCAGTCGCCCATGACTATTAGATTTTCGTTCCCCTTTACATACTGCATTACCCTTTCAATATCCTCATACACTTTCTCTATCTGTTCATCTTCAGCTTGCGACGTCGGCATGTATACCTGAACTATCGTTATCGGTGTTGGTCTGCTGTCGATTCTGATTAGAACAACCCGGTCACTGAACTGTTCACAGTAACACACCCTCTGCCCTACCATCCTATTCATAACGAATACTACACCTGTTATACCATTTTCTGCTGCTGTTGATATTACCCGATACTCATCTGACCAGAAATCCTTGTCTTCCTTCCACTTCACTTCACTGACCCCTACTATACCTAGATTGAGCCTTTGCATTTCCCTTTTCAGATTTTCTAGTTTCCCTACCACGTTCAAGCTTCTGACATTCCACGCCCCGACTCGTAAAACGTTATCCTTTCGTTGATTATTCAATCTTTTTTTCATGGTAACCTCCCCCTTGGCAGTCCCCTCCCGGCGATCCGAATGGGGGACTATTCCGGAATCTTTTGCCAACGGAGAGATCATCATGACACTTCTTCAGTTACAGGCCACATGTCCTGTGGATATACGTTACGTGTCTTTAATGCAGTGGTTTCCCTTGCCTTCTGCATCCTCATGTTGTTGATCATTGCTGATTCTTCCGCCTTTAGGGGCAATTTCCCACCCCTAGGACAAGAGAGTGCCCTGAACCTCTATCCGCTCCTCCGCCCTCTTTGACAAGGCCGTTGGCAGAATGAGGCTGACTTCTTATGCCGGAAGTCTTCGGCCGCCAATGCTGATTATTTATCAAAATTTAGGCAGTGGCGGGGATCGAAGACGTTTTGATTATGAATCAAAGACGCTACCCCTAGACCACGGGTACCCTGGTATCTACACGTGTCAAAACCAAGAAGCAAGTAATTTTCGTTATGTCCTGCTTCAGAATGGCTAAAGAACGAAATTTCCATAGTGGACTTTACAAATTGATAATTTTAACCGTCCAAGGCGATGATGATATCTTTTGAAACTTTAATATGACTGAACCCATAGAAATAAAAATTGATCTGAATGAAGGTACCTTTCCAGAATCTACCAAGTGGACCGTCGTGTGTTCGTCTAGCTTCAACTCATGTGCTAAAGACAGGAAATTTTGTAAACACAAATCAGATTGGTCGTCTACAGCGCTAAAACCGAAATTAGTTACTTATCTTTGCATAAAGCATCACCAGATCGGATAAGTCTCTAGAGGTCGTGAAAATCTGAGTCCACTAGCTCGGCGGCATAATAACCGACGTGCTGCTGGGAGTTTCCCAACTGGACCGGTAGGTCGCAGCGTTGTAGCTCGTGTCCGCGTCAAGAAAGACGACGCTTATGGAGGGCGGGCGGCGCGGACTCGATGCAAATGCGAGATGATGAATGCCGGGGCGCTCCGGGGTCGAACCGCGACCCACGCAGGCGGCTGGCCGCCGGTTTCCGGCCCGGCAGATGCTATCGTGCTTGGCCCTCGCTGTTCGCACAGCGCGCCTGCACGTCGTCTGTGGGCACAGGAGGTGAGGAATGGTGCCTGCCGGCCTCTGTAGGGATCATCGGCCTTGTCGCCCCCGCAGCGCCCCGACGGCACTCCTACCGATGGAGGCCTTGTGTCTCTCTGACAGCGTATATTATAGTTTGTGAATGAAAATCCTCTCTGTAGTTTGGTTTTTATTTTCATTATGTATTTCGAACCGAAAGCTCCATTGTTGATATTTCGAAGATTCACTTAGGATTTTCGTAATGATTTTTGCTCCGAAATACGTATCGGAATAAATATTAGGTTTGTGCATAAGTTTGTAGAGTTTTTGTCTTGCATGACGGCGTGAAGGCTGCTATGGGTTTTTGAGCCAACGGCCTTGCCGCAGTGGTAACACCGGTTCCCATTAGATTACCTAATTTAAGCAAAGTCGAGCTCGGCTAACACATGGACGGGTCATCGTCAGGGTCTGTCGAGTTTGTTGGTAAATGGGGTGCACTGAGCCCTTGTGAGGCAATTGAGGAGCTACTTGATTGAGAAACAGAGGCGCTTGCCACGAAAACACAACGGCCGGGGGGAGAGTGGTGTGCTGGCCACATGCTCCTCCGTATCCGCATCCAGTGACGCCTAAGAGCTGAGGATGACACGACGGCCGTTTGGCATCGTTGGGACCTGAAGACTTGTTCGGACAGTATTTGTTTTTACGGGTTTGTTTATCGATTGTTATTTTCTTACTTGTAGTTCACTGTTGCTATTTGAGTCTACGTACTGTCATTTTAGGATATGGAGAGAGTGAGTGGTGCTTTGGGCGCTAGAAAATTGAGTGCCATATGTGCATGTCTGCTTGCTCGTCATTAATTGGCTAGTGAGCAACACCGATCATTCCTATATCGTTATTAATGAAGAGAAATAGTGTCTTTCTGCTAACGTAAAGAAAAGAAACGAATGATTGAGTCCCAATACAGAAGCAGTTCCCAGCACCAAGACGTGCGCGTATCCACACGAGATAATGTTATGCTTCTGGTGGAACAGTAGTGGTGTGGTGTACTACGAACTGCTTCTCCGATGTGTCACTTTTTTTTTTCTTTATTGTATTTCAATTCCCCATCGGGGAGGGCTGGCAGCAGCATATGCGCTGCTCTTCAGCCGAAAGACATAGAACAAACAATAGAAGACATTTAAAAATAACAAAGGAGAGAATATGGTGAACATAGATATAAGGGCGAACATCATGGAAGGCAAGAGACAAAAAACGGGGTGGCCGTAAAATGGAGATAAAAACTGTTAAAACTGTTTAAAAGTAGCACACACAAAAGACCACACACTGTGACAATTAAAAGAACACAAGGCACAGTATGACTGGAGCATAAAAGGTATCGATGGATGGCGTAGCACATAACAAACAGAGACGGCGAACCTCAAGGCAGTACACAATTAAAATCACACCTCTTGACGCACAGGAGAAACAACACTAAACACAATACTGATGTGGCACACTGACGATGATCAAAACAGAGAATCTGCCAGGCGCAAGGAGATGAGGGAGACCGGAAGAAGGGAGGGAGGGGAAGAGATGTGGGAGATGCGCGGGGCGCGCGCTGAAGAGGGCAAGGTAGTGAGGGATGTGGGAAGGAAAGAGGCAAGTATGGGGTGCAGGGTCTCAGGGGAGGGGGGGGGGGGATGCGTCACCATTACTGCCGACATTTATTGTGAACAAATGAGACGTTTCGCACAAGCTGTCCAAGAACAACGACCCAGCAAAACTGCGTGAAGTCATGATACTCCACGATAACGTCTCCCGCATTCTGCTAGACTGACAAAAAGGCTATACATGGGTTTGGAGGTCATTTGACATCCATCTTATTCACCCGATCTTGACGCTCTCAGATTTTCAGCTTTACCGCCCTCTATCGAACAGCCTTCAAGGAACTTCCTTTCCGAATGCATATGAGCTCCAAACATGGCTCGACGAGTTCTTCGCCTCAAAACCGCGTAATTTCTATAGTCGCGGAATCGAAAAGTTATCCAACCGTTGGAGAACTGTTGTAAATAGTGAAGGAGAAGATATTATGGATGACTAAAGTCTCCTTTATGCGTATCTGTTGTGTTTCTGGAACTTCTGGAGAAAAGCTAAGAACTTAAGCGCCAACCCGATACTTTCAAAGCAAAATACCGCCAATGAACTTTTATTCATGAAATATGTACGTTTATGTGTCATGTGAGACCATTACGGTTTCGCAAACAATTTCAATTGCCTCTATAACAGTTTCGTCAAAGCAAAAACTTGTTTCATGAAGCATTAAATGTTCAGCTTCGAAGCTAAACAACTCATGACATCCTGAGCCTTGGAGGCTCTAGTTCATTTTATCTTTGTATTCCCGGTGCCATCTTTCACTGGCAGCCTAATTGGAGCGAATTTATTTTGCAAATGGTTCAGATGGCTGTCAGCACTATGGAACTGAACTTCTAAGGTCATCAGTCCCCTGTAACGTAGAACTACTTAAACCTAACTAACCTAAGGACATCACACACATCCATGCCCGAGGCAGGATTCGAACATGCGAGAGTAGCGGTCGCACGGTTCCAGACTGTAGCGCTTGGAACCGCTCGGCCACTACGGCCGGCTTTATTTTGCAGTTTTCGTAGATGATCGCCGGGTCAGAGACTTTGAAATAGGCCGGCAGTGGTTGATGAGGTCAGAACAGCCAGGGCGGGGGGGGGGGGGGGGGGGCAGCAGTAGGGTATATATGCGTGGATATTCGCGTACACCGGTTCTTTCGGACGTTAGTTCTGTTTGTGCCGAGATCAACGTGTTACTCCTTTGGGTGGAGGAAATCATATTGCTATATCGACGGCGTCCACCTACGGCCTTCGATGTATTTGCAATTTGCTTTTTATCCATGCTGTGCGGATCTGAACGCCTGCAGTATTGCCCTCATCATTTCCGCGTATGCAAGGATCATTACTGGAAAGTTTTCTGTGAGTATTGATCGCGCTCTGATTCTGTGGCTCTGTTTGCGCCTTATGGATCACTGGAACACTTTAATTTATTGCAATTAATCATGGCTGCAACCGTGTTGTCCCTTTGCATTTATTTCATTGATGGAAAATTTGGGTATAATTTAGTGACAGTCCCTGCTTTGGCGATAAAGTTTTCTACTGACACCTATGCTTGCTGTGGATTACGAAGATCAAAAGCCGTGCAGCGCTTTAAAATTCAGTCGTTTACTTGTGCAAGTCAACTTTCGCCTCATGCGTACGGCAATTTGCTGTTTGATCTTTAGTGTTTAATGAAGTCCTTTACACAGTTTTATTAACTGGGATATTAGTCGTGTGGCATAATTCCTGTTCACTGAGTCTGAGACCTTTTTACATTCTGTAAGTGAGCCGCGTCAGCTCGTTCTGTGTTTTTACATCTTTGACTACTGGTGCGATCCGCCTCTATCTAGTCACAGGCTGGCGCTACGGTCGCATGTTAGTGAAGTATTTGGTTGTAGTTCCCTGGGGCGGTTTTTTGACCACATAGGCTGTCAGTCGGTCACAGTCAGAGGCACATATGACGTACGGTACGCTATTCTCGGAGCTTAGAGGTGAACGATTGTCTAAGTAGCCTGTGGTCGGTAGAGTTGTTTTAGTCGGCAGCAATAGCGCCTAATGTCGACGCAACCGGCTTACCCTAGATTACGGAGGCATGATTGCTGATGTGGGTGTTGGAGTGCTGTTCATTCTCCGGTGCCGTTCGTTCTGCCCTTAAAGGTTAAGGTACTAGCTACCTGTGTGACACATCTGCTCCCGTGTTGAAGTTGCTGCCGCTACGCTGGGTTACCTGTGGTGTTTTCCATAACTCTAGCTCAGGTGTTAAATTTAATCTTTGGTGCCTATGTTTGAAAGTATCTGAGTGCCATATCTGATGTGTTTCAAAATTTCCTTTAATTGCAAGGACACCGTTACCACGCCACACACAGATGGTTGCGTTACAGATTTTCGTTGCATGTGGCTTACGTGAAACGTCGGTTTGGAGTGTTTGTTTCCATAACATTCGTCCAACAGATGTAAATGCATTCCTACTGCATTCTTATTGTTGCACACGTAAATTGTTCTCACCAAATACTTTAGATGTGTCACTAAGAAGATTTTTACCACGCACCACATGTTTTGATACATACAAACAGCTTACAAACATATGAGTATCACAGATGCTATGATATATCGTAACATTTGATGATCATGTCCTATGTTTGGAAAGGATCATATATTCGTTTACGCAACTGTAATGCCTTTTACACTAGTACAGAGATATTTAATTTTTGAATTGATATTTTTAAATTAATTATAAAGTTCTTTTTTCATAGAGCTGTATAGGTAAAATAGTATATTATTTAAGACATGAGATAAAACCTTTACATAAATCAACAACTGTTGTAAAGGCAACCTCAGAAAGGCAGTAAGAAAATATTTGGGACTTTAAACTCTTGGGAGGGCCACGACAAGCAGAACCGTAAAATACCATACTAAGTGAACTGCAATTAAGACCATTCATAAGCGTCCGACTGAGAAGCTCCACAGTCAGTCTTTCCCTTACTACAAACACTTATCAGTACCCCCCAAAGTTCACTCGTAAACACTACCAGAGTGTAAATTACTCGTTATAACTGCAGATAACAAGTTGTAGGGAAGCAGCCTACTCATGCCTTATAAAATTCACATCAGTCTTTCTATTGTGTGCCAGCCAGTCCGTTGTAACTAGCTCTGACGTCATAAATGTTGCGCAATACTTTAAAAATCAAGTAAATAACCTGAAACGTTTCTAGCATGTCAGGAGTAATACAAAATCAATATGTGTTGGATATCAGTTCAATAACTTTAACCATTTTCTAAATTTGGATGTTTTTCTGTAAAAATCATTGGCGCAACAGAAAAGAGCTAGAAACTTAAAAATTTATATTTAGATTCCTTTTGCATAGTAATTTAATAGAAACAGTATTCTGAATCTCACAAATTAAAATTTTAGTTGAAATTCATGATTTTCTGATTTTTATCTTAAAAATTAAGGAAGCAAGCAAGATAGATTAAGTAACCGAATAAATAAAGCTAGGATGTTTAAATTTAAGTAGAAGGGAGATCCGCTATAATCATAAAGATGTGAGAAGTTTCAACTGAATAACTATAAAACTATAGCGATAGCGTATCTCCAAAGGGCAAGTTCAGAGCTCGTCTACTGCGTGTAGTGTAATTAAATTAATTATCTCGCCCAAAATATTTGACTTAGCCACTTTTGTTATGATTACTTACCTGTGTGCTGATTGCACATTTAAACTGAGAGCTTCATCGGCCATCAGCAAAGGAAGCAATGATTTATTCGATAACTTAAAGTGGTGCATTACTAGCCCAGTGGCTAGTCGGGAGAGCAGATTTGATCAAGCGTTTCCTTAGCCGTCCGCACCGCGGCTTTATATGTAAGAACGCTGCGCGAGAAAAAAGAGTGAAGTGTTAATTTTGGGATGATGTTAATGATCTATCTTTAGTTTGTGTATGTCGTATTTTCACGTGCCGCCGCAGGAGAGACATTCTACCATTATTTAGCGTGGCGTTTGATGAACATTATTATCAAATTATGACGAGCATTCACTTTAACATTTAATTTGAACAGTTATAGTTGCATCAGCGCATTAGACTCTGAACTGCTCTGTTAGCTGGATTGTGTGGATTCTTTTTGGTCTGTGACTTTCAGAATATAGTGAACATTTTAGAGAGAATGGTTTTTGATTATGAATCCCAGACAATCTCCTAATTCCTCAGAGCTATAAGCTGTAGCTATAAATGTATTTCTCAGATGAAGTGGGCACTAGGAATTCTAATTACAGGCTTCACGTTTTGCTAATCACTTTCTGGTTGCCAATATTGTAGTTAGAGAGCCAGTGTTGAGAACGGCAAACAACAGCATTAAATAAATAATACAAAACACTTATACAATTATTCCACCCGCCGCCCCACAAAGTTTAATACACTGGGGGCCGACTTAGGTTTCTTAATAAGGCAAGCAATGATTCGGTCCTTTACTTTAATCCACCTTCGATCCAAAACAGTCATTTACCTGAAAGTAGCTAAATAAATGATAATGCCGATATCAACGCTCTCCTCCCAAGCAGTGCTCTAACTGGAGACTGCAGTACCAAAGCAAAGCTTACACCAGTCACAAGTCTGATATACGCGCCACCAACGTGCACCTTTTTAGATTTCTTGTGTTCACGTCATATACCAAACTTGCAATAATTCTTCGTCGGAATCTAAGAGCAGAACCAGGAAATCAGTTCTCAGCTGTTGAGTGACCACACGATGACCGCCATCGGGACAACACCGGCCCTCCACACTGGCATCTTAGAGCCGACGGCGTTCCGTCCCCAACCGACTGCTTCCGCAGAGCCCACCGACCAAGCTGCCTTGCCCTCCGACACCGGCGTCGCTCCTCACGCACAGTCCAGCGCTAACCTCCAGCAACCCCTTCTTCCTCGTTCTGTCCGCCTCGCGGCGCGCGGGAAGCCAACTTGCCACAGACATGCGGCGACCAGAGACTCCAACCCGATCTCGATACTGACATCGCGGCGAGTACTGAGAAGGCGGGTGGTTTCAAAAATGAAAAAAAAAAATTAAATAGCGAGCCGTACCGGTTCAATCTCGATCAATTTAAAATGGCTATTTTCATTTAACAGCCTCTTATGTTCAGAGATATTTGGTGATTACAGTACTTTATTTCGTGCTATCGTGTGCATTGTAAATAAATGTGATCATTCAAAGGACGAATGATGCAGGAATGGTGGACACATCCTTCCATATGATTCTTTGCCTATCTCAAACCGGATCTTGAGGTTTCACCGACCAGGAGGGAAATTGGAAAGCCTATTGGCGTAAGCAAAAGCTGTATTCCTCGACAAAACAAGTCTTGCGGCATCAGACAAAGGCCTTATTCTCATGCAGAGATAGTTGTTGCGCAGAAGATATGTCTGTAGCGTAGCATTGTATGTAGGCGCATTGTGGACTGGGGGAAACTAAGTAGACTAACAAGTGGCGTCCTACACAAGAACGTGAGAAAAGAAATATACTATTAAAATTAAGTATCCGCATTTGTTAGTAGACAATTATATACCTAGTCTACACAGTTACAGCAATGATGCGCTACCGTAATTGAGACAACGCTCGTTGCTGTGACGACAACGCTCTTTTCTGTGAAGAAAGGCATTTAGCTTGTGTTTTGGCGATTGCTGGAGATAAGGAATGGCGATTGGATATTGTGTTTTTTGACCTCAGGTAAGTTTGCTATACCGGCTATTCCTCGGATTAGCGGAAGTTCCGAACTATTGATAGTGTGTTAAATTTAATAGAAACACATAGGTACTGTACTTATCAAATCCAAATATGCATTCATTTTCACAGATAACTTCGTCCTTTAGTGTGTACATGCATATTAGGATCACTCGACAGTCACTATAAAACATGACTCAAAGTTTTTGTTGTCACCATAATGATACGGGACGGTAGTATGCTTTATCACGCAACGGCTTTACAACCATTTCACAGGTCGTGCCATGTTTTGCCATGTTTCTCATTGTTGCATAATGTACTCCAGGAAGGCGTCTCCAGCTTCATCATCAGCAGTTTGAGATATCCTCATGTTCTCTCCTCCTATGTCCTCTTCTTCATCAGTTTCAGCGTAACTTTCCTGTGAGCTTATGATTACCTCTTTCCTGCTGAAGTCTGGTCATAAATAGTTGCTCGTCCAAAACTGTTGCCAGCAACAATGGTTTTCTGCGAAGAACCTCAATTCATTTTATATCTAATTTCGAGATTCTGCTTGAGGTCTAGCATAAATCGTTTCCCTTTAGAAGCATCATGGCATCCGTAAGGAAATCCACAACTTCAAAGTGTACATCAATGTTTAACATCGTAATTACGTAACAACATTGTTGCAGACGAAATTTCATTATTGTAGACGTCATATCAGGTTGAACGACAAAAAGCTGGAAGTGTGCCGTGTTACTGAGAGGCCGGACTACTGAGGGCCGTATTAGCGAGTGTTTAGTGTAGAAGTAATTTTGGAGTGCAAAGGAGATACAACTCGTAATCGCAATTATCAAGAATAAAAAAAATTAATTTGTGAAAAAGAACGTAAATATCGTTTCCGAACTTTTATTCGGCGTTGGATTCCCGGACCTTCATAAAATGATTAGTGTGTTTAGCAATACAGTGCATAGTGATTTCGTGACAAAGTAACAATACTGGGCGAAACTGCTACTTTCACGGTCCGAACGACGCGCAATATTTCGCTGTCAGCTTGTGTGTTAAAGACGTTCCCTAAGCGACCAACTTGTTCGTTAGAAGATATCGTACTGCCACTGTTGTTCAAACTTCTCATTCTGAAAAAGTTTCCAGAAAATCATACGGTGGCTGTGAGTATTTTAGCTACCACGAGTCACGGGGTCGTCGTAGTGAGTTGTAGCAGTTTTCTCCGACATCACCCGGCGTTCTCTGAGAACCGGAGAAACGGAAACCTCCAACCGCCAACTCATCCTGTAGCTAACCCGTTCTCTCCTTACAGCAGCCACGAATAAAACATATTTACATATAGTAAAATGTTTTTCACAGGGTTTTTATTAGACAGGTAAAAAAAGTCTAGGCAAAAAATCAGATGTGTTTAAACGCAGTACCTGCCTCATCTGAGCCGGCCGCTGTGGACGAGCGGTTCTAGGCGCTTCAGTCCTGAACCACACGACCGCTACGGTCGCAGGTTCGAATCCTGCATCGGGCATGGATGAGGGTGATGTCGTTAGGTTAGTTAGGTTTAAGTGGTTCTAAGTTCTAGGGGACTGATGACCTCAGATGTTGGGTCCCAAGGTGCTCAGAGCCATTTGAACCATTTGTCTTATCTGTGTCAAAGTCAAAATCAAGAAGGTCAAGTTAATTAATTTTTAGCAGATCATTTTACGATACACCGCGCTGTAAAATGTGTACATATGCTCTCAGATTTAGTGTTTCTGTAAGCAAGGACATATTACCACAGCTACCTCCGAACCACGAAACATTACCGTTCCGCACCGTAATACCATGTCCTCCGTATTTAACTAGGCAAGTAACGTTCTCCAGGCACCGCCAAACCTAAACCCATTGATCGGACTGCCACAAAATATTTCGTGATTCATCGCTCCAAATCGCTCGTGTCTAATCACCCACTACGCCATAATGTAGCTCTTTACACCGCTTCAAGCGTCGCTTAGCATTGACAAAACATGCTACCAACCGATCCCTTCTTCTAGTCAAGTTGTGCCACAAACTTCTCTTCTCCCCAATCCTATTCAATACCTCCTCATTAGTTAGGTGATCTACCCACCTAATCTTCAACATTCTTCTGTGGCACCACATTTCGAAATCTTCTATTCTCTTCTTGTCCAAACTACTTGTTGTCCATATTTCACTTCCATACATGGCTACACTCCATACAAATACTTTCAGAAATGACTTCCTGACACTTAAATCTATACTCGATGTTAACAAATTTCTCTTCTTCAGAAACGCTTTCCTTGCCATTGCCAGTCTACATTTTATATCCTCTCTACTTCGACCATCATCAGTTATTTTGCTCCCCACATAGCAAAACTCCTTTACTACTTTAAGTGTCTCATTTGCTAATCTAATTCCCTTAATTCTACTACATTCCATTATCCTCGTTTAGCTTTTGTTGATGTTCATCTTATATCTTCCTTTCAAGACACTGTCCATTCCACTCAACTGCTCTTCCAAGTCCTTTGCTGTCTCTGACAGAATTACAGTGTCATCGGCGAACCTCAAAGTTTTTATTTCTTCTCCCTGGATTTTAATACCTACTCCGAATTTTTCATTTGTTTCCTTTACTGCTTGCTCAATATACAGATTGAATAACATCGGGGAGAGGCTACAACCCTGTCTCACTCCCTTCCCAACCACTGCTTCCCTTTAATGTCCCTCGACTCTTATAACTGCCATCTGGTTTCTGTACAAATTGTAAATAGCCTTTCGCTCCCTGTATTTTACCCCTGCCACCATTAGAATTTGAAAGAGAGTATTCCAATCAACATTGTCAAAAGCTTTCTCTAAGTCTACAAATGCTAGAAACGTAGGTTTGCCTTTCCTTAACCTTTCTTCTATGATAAGTCGTAAGGTCAGTATTGCCTCACGTGTTCCAACATTTCTACGGAATCCAAACTGATCTTCCCCGAGGTCGGCTTCTACCAGTTTTTCCATTCGTCTGTAAATAATTCGTGTTAGTATTTTGCAGCTGTGACATATTAAACTGATAGTTCGGTAATTTTCACATCTGTCAACACCTGCTTTCTTTGGGATTGGAATTATTATATTCTTCTTGAAGTCTGAGGGTATTTCGCCTGTCTCGTACATCTTGCTCACCATATGGTAGAGTTTTGTCAGGACTGGCTCTCCCAAGGTCGTCAGTAGTTCTAATGGAATGTTGTCTACTCCCGGGGCCTTGTTTCGACTCAGGTCTTTCAGTGGTCTGTCAAACTCTTCACGCAGTGTCGTATCTCCCATTTCATCTTCATCTACATCCTCTTCCATTTCCACAATATTGTCCTCAAGTACATCGCCCTTGTATAGACCCTCTATATACTCCTTCCACCTTTCTGCTTTCCCCTCTCTGTTTAGAACTGGGTTTCCATCTGAGCTCTTGATATTCATACAAGTGGCTGTCTTTTCTCCAAAGGTCTCTTTAATTTTCCTGTAGGCAGTATCTATCTTACCCCTAGTGAGATAAGCCTCCACGTCCTTACATTTGTCCTCTAGCCATGCCTGCTTAGCCATTTTACACTTCCTGTCGATCTCATTTTTGAGACGTTTGTATTCCTTTTTGCCTGCTTCATTTACTGCATTTTTATATTTTCTCCTTTCATCAATTAAATTCAATATTTCTTCTGTTACCCAAGGATTTCTACTAGCCTTCGTCTTTTTACCTACTTGATTCTCTGCTGCCTTCACGACTTCATCCCTCAGAGCTACCCATTCGTCTTCTACTGTATTTTTTCCCCCATTCCTGTCAATTGTTCCCTTATGCTCCCCCTGAAACTCTGTACAACCTCTGGTTTAGTCAGTTTATCCAGGTCCCATCTCCTTAAATTCCCACCATTTTGAAATTTCCTCAGTTTTAATCTACAGTTCATAACCAATAGATTGTGGTCAGAGTCCACATCTGCCCCAGGAAATGTCCTACAGTTTAAAACCTGAGTCCTAAATCTCTGTCTTACCATTATATAACCTATCTGATACCTTTTAGTATCTCCAGGATTCTTCCAGGTATACAACGTTCTTTCATGATTCTTGAACCAAGTGTTAGCTGTGATTAAGTTATGCTCTGTGCAAAATTCTCACAGACGGCTTCGTCTTTCATTTCTTACCTCCAATCCATATTCACCTACTATGTTTTCTTCTCTCCCTTTTCCTACTGACGAATTCCAGTCACCCGGGACTATTAAATTTTCGTCTCCCTTCACTACCTGAATAATTTCTTTTATCTCATCATACATTTCGTCGTCATCTGTAGAGCTAGTTGGCATATAAACTTGTACTTCTGTAGTAGGCATGAGCTTCGTGTCTATCTTGGCCATTATAATACGTTCACTATGCTGTTTGTAGTAGCTTACCCGCACTGCTATTTTTTTATTCATTATTAAACCTACTCCTGCATTACCACTATTTGATTTTGTATTTATAACCCTGTATTCACCTGACCAGGAGTCTTGTTCCTCCTGCCACCGAACTTCACTAATTCCCACTATATCTATCTTTAACGTATCCATTTCCCTTTTTAAATTTTCTAGCCTACGTGCCCGGTTAAGGGATCTGACGTTCCACGCTCCCATCCGTAGAATGCCAGTTTTCTTTCTCCTGATAACGACGTCCTCATGAGTAGTCCCCGCCCAGAGATCCGAATGGGGGACTATTTTACCTCCGGAATATTTTACCCAAGAGGACGCCATCATCATTTAACCATACAGTAAATCTGCATGCCCTCGGGAAAAATTACGACTGTAGTTTCCCCTTGCTTTCACCCGTTCGCAGTACCACAACAGCAAGGCCGTTTTGGTTAGTGTTACAAGGCCAGATCAGTCAATCATCCAGACTGTTGCCCTTGCAATTACTGAAAAGGCTGCTGCCCCTCTTCAGGAACCACACGTTTGTCCGGCCTCTCAACAGATACCCCACCATTGTGGTTGCACCTACGTTACGGCTATCTGTATCGTTGAGGCATTCAAGCCTCCCCACCAACGGCAAGGTGCATGGTTCATGGGAAGTATATATGTACGGTATCTGGAATGGACTCCAAGGCGCTAGAGAAAGTCGTACAGAGCGAAAACTGTGGGGAACATATAGACTGGAATTCCTACAAAAAACGTTGAAGGTAGGGTATAAGAGTACCGTCACATGGAGAGTCTTGTACACGACAGGATATTGTCCTGGGCCACATCAAACCAGTCAGAAGACTAAGGAAAATTAAAGGACTTCTGCTTTCCGACCTGCGCTTCATATACTCATGTTCATAAAAACAGAACACCTTGAACGGCTAGAGATAAGATGTTCGTCTTCACAGGACATGTACATTACTACGTTCCGCAGAAATGATTAGCATTTCAGTCACCTCGGTGCAGCAAGCGCCTTTTACCTAGTAGGCACAGGGTCCGCTATGGGCCCTGATAACTTGTTACATGCGTGATGCCACCGGCGCGTAGGTGCGAACGGCGTCCTGTGATATAGCAATCCGTGGTGCCTTCACCTGGTTCCAAAGTACCTCTGTGGCGGTTGGCGTTGGGTCACAGCCCTGTGGCCTTCGTTTCACCAAATCCCATACATTTTCGATTAGCGAGAAGTCTGGTAATGTGGCGGGCCAGGACAGGAGACTGACATCCTTTGACAACAAGAAGTCATGTGTTCGTCCAACAACAGGTCGTCCCGCATTGTCTTGCTGAAAACTGGAGTCTTGGGTGTTGTGCAAAAAGAGTGTCATTCAAGTAGGCCACACTGGTCATTGTGCCCTGGCCACGCACCAGCTGTGATTTGTGATTGTACCCAATAGCACCCACACACCGTAGGGCCTTGAGTTGGCGCTGTATGTGTGCGAATGCTGTCGTTGTGATGCTGTTCTCCCTGTCTACAGTGAACCCAAATGCTTCCATCATTTTCACACAGACTGTGGATTCGTTCTAAAACACTATCTGATGCCAGTCCTGTCCCCAGTGACTTCGTTCCATACACCATTTCCGACTAGCATGTTTCTGCACATTCATCTAACCTAGGCGAAGAAGTGGACGACGCGATCGTACTCCATGCCGTAGAAAACTGCGACGGACTATCACCCCTGATAGTATACGATGTTCCACTGTTGCGCCAGAGCCGAGAACGACGCAAATCTGACCTGCATTGCCATTCGAATGAGGGGGTGGCCTGGATGTTTCGACCTGACCCATCTCGTCATATTCTAAGGCGTTCCGTTAACCATTCTGCACACATCTGCTGTACTGCCTACAGCAATTTCCCGGATGGATGCATCACATTCTCTCATGATAATAACATGCTCTCTTTCAAACCCACTGATCTGACGGTACGGTTCGCGCATATGTCTACGCGGCATTCTGCGCCTCTTCTCAATTCACGCTGATCCATTACCTTCGGTCTACAGCGACAATGAGAGCTGCAGGCACATTTTCCCGCTAGGTGATGTTGTGCCGCGATATTGTGTAAGTAGGCTGTTTATGTTTTCTTTATGTAAGTAGGCTGTTTATGTTTTCTTTATGTAAGTAGGCTGTTTATGTTTCCTTATTGGCAACGTTACCTAGCGCTCTGTATGAAAATCACTGGCTGTGCTGTGTGCAGTCTGTGGCTAGTTTGCATTGTTGTCTGCCATTGTAGTGTTGGGCAGCGGCAGCTGGATGTGAACAGCGCGTAGCGTTGCGCAGTTGGAGGTGAGCCGCCAGCAGTGGTGGATGTGGGGAGAAAGATGCCGGAGTTTTGAAATTTGTAAAACTGGATGTCATGAACTACTATATATATTATGATGTTAAGGTAAATACATTGTTTGTTCTCTATTAAAATCTTTCATTTGCTAACTATGCCTATCAGTAGTTAGTGCCTTCCGTAGTTTGAATCTTTTATTTAGCTGGCAGTAGTGGCGCTCGCTGTATTGCAGTAGTTCGAGTAACGAAGATTTTTGTGAGGTAAGTGATTTGTGAAAGGTATAGCTTAATGTTAGTCAGGGCCATTCTTTTGTAGGGATTTCTGAAAGTCCGATTGCGTTGCGCTAAAAATATTGTGTGTCAGTTTAAGCACAGTCTTGTATAATTGTTCTAAGGGGACATTTCACATGTCGACCCTTATCCGAGGATACCTCACTGGAATCTTCTGATTTTTTCTTGTAGTTTGTGTAATTAGTGTAGATTTTGTTTATTGCTAGCGCGTAATTATAGAGAGAATTTCCTTTGTAGTTGTGGTTTTTCATTGTTGCACAGTAAAACAGTTGTGGCATGCATGTAGATTTGCACCAAGTATTCCGCAGCTGCAATTAACTAGATATTATTTTCAGTGCTATGTTAATGTGTTCTCTTATTGTTGCTCTTCAAATTGTGTTTTTCTGTGTTATCGTGTGAAATATTGTGACAATAATGGCGTGTGAAAAAAGTAATACTAGGCTCCAAAGTAAACTGAGAAATGACAGTGAAGACGAAAGCAGTGTGTTAGCGCCACCGAGTAATGAATTAACTAATGTTCAAAGTAGTAATTTGGTAATTGTACATAGGGAAATGGAGCGGGCTGCAAACAGTGGTGTAGACACTGAAACAATTAGTGAACAGGGAAGCATTATCGATCGATCGGTCGGCAACAGCTTGCCTCAGGAATCCGAAATGACAGGACACAATCTTGCAAATACTGTAGATTCAGGTTTTGCGTCCTCACCCTTTTCTCAAATAAGTCAAGACACATTTTCTGCTTTTCAAACTGCGAATATTGCCGGTTCAAATGCATTGCCGAATAGCACTGAGGAACATGTTTCAGACACCAGTGCACTGTTATTACAATTAATGCAACAAATGGGACAAAAGCTTCAAAAGTTAGACACAATGGAACAAAATCAGAGACAAACACAGCAAAAGTTTCAAAAGTTAGACTCATTGGAACAAACTCTCGAACAAACACGTGAAGATTTAACTGCTGAGTTACATAACATTGAATCGAAATGTCAAAAAGTCTGTAATGACGTAAAAACACAAATTTGTGAGCATTTCCAACCTATTTTTTCGCGTCATGAAAATGCATTACAGAATCACGAAGCAGCCATAAAAGAACTGCAAACTATTGTTCATGAAAATCATGAGACCTTGCAAGCTAAAATGGACTCAGTTGCATCTACCGATTCGGTTACGCAACTTGCAAAAACTCAGGAAAACTTAAAGGACACAGTAGAAAGACTCACGAAGGAAATTAGTTCATTATTAGAGAAAGTAGTTGAACTTTCGGTTCAGCTAAATAATTTATCTACGAAGGTAGATGATAATCTGAATGACACAAAACCGGTAGTCTTTAATGACACAGAAGAGTGCGAACAAATTAGGAAATTCAAACAAAATCAGAATCAAATAAATACGCAACACCAAAGAGAAATCCGGGAAGTACAAGATCAGGTGACACAGGTAATACAAGAATTACGTATTTCAGAGGACACTCGCGCCCCAATACAGGAGGAGGGACATAGAAATACGGAAGAGCCACAAAATAATAACACAGGGCATTTGGGAAATTATGAAAGAAATTGGGGTGCACCGAATTTTGAAATGGAACTGCCGAAACGACGTAACAATGACCGATATGCGACTCACCGACATGATGATTTTGACTATAAGCTGTTCATTACTACACGTAAATTTAAAACATTTAAGAATTCTGGCAACGACATTCATCCACAAGCGTGGCTCCATCAATTCTCTCATTGTTTTCCTCCCAACTGGTTGTTAGAACACAGATTAGAATTTATGTGTGGCTACTTAGAGAATGAACCAGCTGTAAGAATGCGATCAGTCATTCACGATTGCCACAGTGAGGGGAGAATTTTATCATGCCTTCCTCTCAGCATATTGGTCTCAAGCTACACAAGACTGAGTAAAACACAGCATCATGATGATGAAACACTTTGAACGATCTGAATTTTCCAGTCTTGTCAAATATTTTGAAGACATGTTGCACAAGAATCAGTATCTTTCAAACCCATACAGCCCATCAGAACTCATCCGCATTTGCTTAATCAAATTGCCTGAACATTTACGACATATTATTTTAGCAGGACGTTGCAAAGACGACATTGAAGCTTTTCAGGGACTGTTACAAGAACTGGAAATTGACACTGACAATAGCGGAACGCGAAAACAGGAACACAACAATTACAGGTCACATCCGTCGCAATTCCGCGATGACAGAAATAACTGGACACGACAAGGCTATTCTTACAACGCAAATCGTGACCAAAACAGACACCACCCGTATGACAACCACTAGCAGAGTAATAGTTACAGAGAAAGATCGCATTTCCGTAGTAATGAATATGACAGAGACACTCATAGAAACAGACAATTTGGCAACCAGAACAATTATTATCACAGGAGACAGAATAACTTCAGACGCAACGGTCCAGCGCGCAGTTACGATTCAGGGAGAAATTCTCCACCACGTGACCGACAGGAAAGAAACTATGGAATCTACCGTCATGACGACAGACGATATGATCGTAACGACAGACCTGAACAGCATCAGAACTGGCGGGATTTAAACAGATATAAATGAAATTGACGCTAACCTTGAGCAAAATTCCAGTATTCTTTACGGACGAATACCGCATGATAATTGCATTCAAGTTGAAACTCTGCGTACTGAGAAGAGCAAAGGTTTACACCACATTTCACATGTAAAACCGTTTATTGAAAGATAATCTGCTTTTTAACTTTGTCTTTGCCATAAAACGTTTCACTTCACATTTCTAGTATGCATTGTCAGACTTAGAAACTGTTACCATGCAACAATGTTTGAAGTTCAATATCCACTCAAGAACCAAGAGAACTTATTTAAACAGAAATTACGAATGCATTGTTATTGCAAACAGACGACGCAATGTTATTGTGTGTGTAGATTGTTGCTTGTTAGTTGCACGATTACGTAACGACTATAAGGCTCACATACTTAGAACATTTACCAGTACTGCTAATGAGATTTTAATGCAACATTTTGGTTTACTTGAAAATACATTCTGGATTTAAAGTACTTTCTGTGAGATACCAGATGACACAGTGGTTAGTTTATGTGACAGCTACACGATTTTATCACGACGCTACTAATGAGTGACAATTTACAATGTTGCTTATGCGGTGTATCTGTTTTATATCTGCACAGTTTTTCTGAATTATTCTGGAAAGTAAAACATGTTTTAGTAGTAACCTTTGTGGTATAGCTACAATGAGACAGCCTTTTCCATAGCACAACAATATGTTACAGCACAGTACTTTCTTCATCACAACAATAAGCGTAATAACTAAGATATCTATACGCACTTTTGCTTATCATGAGGTAAGTTCATTGACTTCTGCAGAACTTAGCTTTCGGAGGACAATAACTACGACACTTCCACAGAGATTATCTTACAACATGACACACAGTTTAGCGCTACAGTACACGTATCTGAGTGATTAATTTTGTACTTAAACCATTTATTTTTAAAGATTTTTGAATTACTATGATACAAAGGTTTTCCGTGATACATTTCATTCCATTGCTGTAATCCGTAACACCTGAGGGTATAATTACATTAATCCTCAGGGGGGTACACGCCTACTTTGTGTACCATGTGTTTGGCAAGCACAAGGAGCCCTAGCTAATATGGTATTTGCTTATACAACTTTACACATCGGTACCATATTTCTCTAACACAAATTACACAGCTATCTGATCATTTAACTGAGAGAGACAAACTTTTTTACTACGGCAGTGACAGTTGTTTACGTAATTACACTGTTGGATAACTTCACACTTACAAAATTGTATTTTGTCTGTGCTTTGTGAACTGTTCATATTTTTTGGGACCCATTGTGATACTATGAGAGCTTTGAATGATGTATTTGGTATGGGATCATGATTTTTAAAGAACGTTTGAGGCAGATGACACTTTTGACATGAGCAGAGAATTTTTTTAATTATTGAAGGAAGCTACAACGATTTTGAGAGTTGACTGAGGTGTTATGATGTTATTATTACGATGACTATGTGTATTATGCTGTTGCGGTATGTTTATGATCAATAAGCTGATGCTTTATGAGTTATTTGAGTATGCTACGTAGCTGTTATGATGAAATATTGAAGAAGTGTCGACGAATAAGGTAAGGAATAATGAGTAGTGGTTAGGGACTCGGGTTTGTGAAAAAGGTTGTTGGAAACCAAGAATCGTACTTTAAGAGTTATGAAATGTATGTAAATGTGTGAATGTATCACAATGCCGACGAAAATGATTTGGACACTGTTATATCAATAGCATTTTGTTTGTACACATTTGCAACGTAAATTCTTGACCTGTGAAATATTTTTATATGAGACTGTCACTGTAGCGGAAACGGCTGTCGTAAATATTTCCATAAGAAAGTTAAGTGACCACCTGCACGTAATGTTTCATGGGCACCCAGCTGTGTCAGACACCTGGAGAAAAAGCCATTAGTGCATGCCTTTTCAGAGGCACAGGTAAAAAAAAAAGAAAGGGGGGCCACTATCCTAGCTATTGACATTCCTTTGTAGAAAGCATCGCAAATACGACACACTCAAACTTGAAAACATATGATTATACTGTGGAGCTCTTAATTTATGATATTTACTAAAATGCCTAATGAAACGATGAGAAACATTTCACAGCTATTGTCTTGCTAGTTGAGAAAAATGCCATATGACTTGCTTTATGTATTTATTTACTCGTTTTGTTTAATATCAAGTTTCTAGCTGCCCTGCAGCATTGGTTAAAATAAAATTTTATGAATGTACTAATATAAATATTTTATGCCTACAGATCCAGTAACAAATAACTTTATGATGGATGTACTCCAAAAAAAAAGGAGGAGCACAAAAAGGCATTTCCCTTCGCAGGAATTGCATACAGAATTTTCTTTTCAAGTACTTGGTAATTTATTTTGTAGAATAAGTTGTGGTGCACCACTTTAATTACATAGACATTAAGATGTAAATATACATTTCCCTTGTCTGCATTATTGTCTTTAGTGTAATGTTTTTTTCTGCTTGAGCTATGTCATGTTTAGATATAAGTTCTTTCATTTGCTGCTGCTGTTTGCCAGGCATAGTGTTACTGAATATGGCTTTGTGTTACTCTATTAAGCTAGTTTTGCTACTGATTTATTTTTCTTGTTGCTGCACATTGGCTCATATTAGTTGTAATGTTGCATTGGTTGGTAATTTAGATTTACTGCTGCTTGCATTGCTGTTTGCGTTAATAGTTTTGTGCTGCATTGCCTCGTCCCTTGGCATATATATCTGAGCTCAATAGATTTAAGTTAGCTTAAGAGGGGGTAGACTATATAAGAAACTAACTATGTTGAATTGGAAGAAATGCATTAAGAAGCTATAAGAATATAGTTTGGCCAAAAAAAGGTAGTGCACAGTGGAGAAAAACTATTTTTGAAAGAGGATGTGAACAGAATACAGAAAGCATGCTTAGATAGGATTTTTTTTTTTTTTTTTTGCTGGAACAAATATCGAAATAAGAGGAACAATCTATGGAATGAAGTTTTGGGTTGGACTGCAGTACCAAATGTTACACTGAAAACGAACCCTGTCCTTTCCTTTTGTGTTATCCCACTATGTGTTTGTGTAACCTTGTGTATTTGTTTTCTTCCTGTCTCTGTGTAGTTTCATAGAATTTTTTCTTCTACTAATACTAAGCTACATTCACTATGATGAGGAATACTGTTATCCTCAAATATAATTGGCATTAATAAAATGTTTTTACCTTGTAAATATGCTTCGACATTATTTATTCTGTTTTGTTTTAATGCTCATGTGTGAAGCTGATGTTTCGAAAGTTATTCTGATTTTTTATGTATGTACTTATGTCATAATTCCTGTAACACTGATGTATATGTATATTTCTGTTCTTTTGTAAAGCCTGTATTACTACAAATGTTATCTGTATTGTTATGTTTTTAATGATGTATTTTGTACCTTTGTAATTGTATTCTCATGTTATAATATTGTAATTGACACCAGTTAATCAAATTAAGTAACTTGTAAGCATTCATTTCACTGCACACATTTCTGTTGGTCACAGTAATGCACAAAATGTGAGAAGTTGTGACTGTTAGTGTTTTCACGTGTGTTAATAATTCAGCAAGGGACTGGATAACAGCATTGCTGGTTCTAAGGACAATTCAAAAAACTTTGTGAGTGCACAAGTGGTGGTTATGGACTTGCTATCTTCTCTGCAAGACTCTTCGATGGTGATTGTGCACCTGCACAGTCGCAACAGATGGCTGCTGGCCGTCTCTACAAGGACTACAGTGGGTCTGCTCTGTGATGACCTACATACCAATATTCTTCAAAACGTCGAATGACTCTGCTGTGGGTTTGCTCTGTTGTGGCCCATTACCTGTCTGCATGTCAAGAGTCAGCACTGTCTTTCCGTTGGAAGGACAACACTACTTCTTCAAGACTGCATGGAAATCCACTACTTCTGTGTGCAATTTCTTTTACTAATGAGACTTTGTGGAAAAAAAACTGTAATTCCTATTATGATGAATGATCAGGACTATCTTTATGGACTGTGAGAAAATTTTAGCTTTTGACCAACATTGTATCAATAAGTGTGTGCATTACATTTCTTTGTTATTGTAATTATGAAAAATTTTATCAAATCATTATTGTCCACTGCCCAGAACAATTTGTAAAATTTTTTGTGGGGAGCATGGGGGCTATGTAAGTAGGCTGTTTATGTTTTCTTATTGGCAATGTTACGTAGCGCTCTGTACGAAAATCACTGGCTGTGCTGTGTGCAGTCTGTGGCTAGTTTGCATTGTTGTCTGCATTGTAGTGTTGGGCAGCGGCAGCTGGATGTGAACAGCGCATAGCGTTGTGCAGTTGGAGGTGAGCCGCCAGCAGTGGTGGATGTGGGAAATGAGATGGCGGACTTTTGAGTACAGAATGGATATTATGAACTGCTATGTATATTATGATTTTTCAACACTATTAAGGTAAATACATTGTTTGTTCTCTATCAAAATCTTTCATTTGCTAACTATGCCTATCAGTAGTTAGTGCCTTCCGTAGTTTGAATCTTTTATTTAGCTGGCAGTAGTGGCGCTCGCTGTATTGCAGTAGTTCGAGTAACGAAGATTTTTGGTGAGGTAAGTGATTTGTGAAAGGTTCAGGTTAATGTTAGTCAGGGCCATTCTTTTGTAGGGATTTCTGAAAGTCAGATTGCGTTGCGCTAAAAAAATATTGTGTGTCAGTTTAAGCACGGTCTTGTATAAATTGTTCTAAGGGGACGTTTCAACCTAACTTGAAGCTACAGGAACTACAATTTGAAAATTGTTTTATTGAAACATGCCATACCTTGCTCGATATCTACGTCTTGTTCTTGGTTGTGAAAGTGAAAGCGCATTCAGTTATTGGCTGCACCTAAATGGATGCAAGTGTTTTATTGCGAATAACAGCAACAATTACAATACTGAAGGTACTGACCATAAACTCACACATATGTCTATGCAGTTAGAAACGTTATGTAAAAATACCAAACAAGTAGTACAAATGTAAAAGTACCATAAATGCACACAATGATGTACAATGAGTAGCTGAAGAGATATTTATGTACTAACTGACATACAACCAACATACGTGAACAATTTGTGGAGTGTGCAGTTCTCCATGTGGTATATATGCAATAATGTAACAAATATGACATTCAAAACAGTGTTTTAGAAATGCAATAATTATAGCATTTTCAATTTATAAAGCGGCAAGATTGTAACCTATTTTCAAAAAACCAACAGTTGCTGTTAAGTAGTACATCGTGCATAGATCGATGTCTACATTGTTATTATATTCGCTGTGGAACAAAATGCTGATCACATGTTGTCTATAGAATGTAGTATCAATCACACAGAAAATGGTAGATATGTTGGGCATGTAGGCACTAATGTGTACACCGTTATAATCCCACACACTACGGGCAAACGCTAAGGATGTACATACTGCATAAGTTTATGTAATTCTTAGAGAAGGAGAAGGGAGAAGATGGCGGCGTTCTGTTATCTCTTTACATGTACCTGACATACGGTGAAATGAAGCGTTGCTTAGCGAATCTAATACGTATACATTGTAAATTCAATTACAAGGTGTGTGTTATTAAAAAAAGTTTTTGGACATAACTTTTACAGATGACTGTGGATTATTTTCATAAATGTTATTCGATTTGGAATTATAAACAAAACTGTGATACAGTGCCTTGCTTCAGTAGTCGATGTAGACACCGTTTTCTATTATGTGGTATTTATCCCTACGGCTATTATGAAATCATTGATTTCGTCTATACTTTGTTTTATGAATCCTAGCCTGTAGCCTTCTGCATACTTCCAGATCTGGAGATGCCCGTTTAACTGGTCGAATCTTACAATAGATGCACCGTTCCTAGCGATCTACGTAAATAAAAAGATTCCCTAAAGAACATTATAGCAATATATTTACAGGTCGCCTCCTATAATACTGACAACGTCATGTAATTTTTATAGATATTAGGAGTATGTGATGTGGTAATGAGGGGTATTCTAGCTGAAAAACGGATGCTAATGATGAATAGTGTGTAAGTGAGACGGCTTTTTCCGTAGGATCACATCTGGAAATGCATGTATAATTGCAAATTAATCAGGAGTATCTATTCAGAAAGCACTTACCGGCAAAAGGCAAAGGTCTTGAACAAGTATGTTGTCCTTCCAACGGAAAGACAGTGCTGACTCTTGACATGCAGCAGATAATGGGCCACAACAGAGAAAACCCACAGCAGAGTCGTTCGACGTTTTGAAGAATATTGATAGGTAGGTCATCACAGAGCAGACCCACTGTAGTCCTTGTAGAGATTGTGGTATTGGTGGGCCACCAGAGGTGCAGACCCACTGCAGTCCTTGTAGAAATAATGGTACTGGTGAGTCAGCAAAGGTGTAGACCCCCTCTGTAGTCCTTGTAGAGATGGCCAGCAGTCATCTGTTGTGACTGTGCAGGTGCACAATCACCATCGAAAAGTCTTGCAGAGAAGATAGCAAGTCCATAAACCACCACTTGTATACTCACGAAGTTTTTGGAACTGTCCTTAGAACCAGCAATGCTGTTATCCAGTCCCTTGCTGAATTAGTAACACACGTGCAAACACTAACAGTCCCAACTTCTCACATATTGTACATTACTATGACCAACAGAAACGTGTGCAGTGAAATGTGACTTACAAGTTATTTAATTTGATGAACTGGTGTCCATTACAATTTTATAACATAAGAATACAATAACAAAGGTACAAAATACATCATTAAAGAACATGACAATACAGATAACATTTGTAATACAGGCTTTACAACAGAATTGAAATAA
Organism: Schistocerca cancellata; assembly: GCF_023864275.1. NCBI lineage: Eukaryota > Metazoa > Arthropoda > Insecta > Orthoptera > Acrididae > Schistocerca > Schistocerca cancellata. The sequence goes on from NC_064634.1 coordinate 219,577,335, forward strand.
GCATATACATCAGTGTTATAGGAATTATGACATAAGTAAATATATAAAAGATCAGAATAATTATTGAAACATCAACTTCACACATGAGCATTAAAACAAAACAGAATTAATGATGTGTAAACATCTTTACAAAGAAAATTACATATTATAAATGCAAATTATATTTGAGGATAACAGTATTCCTCGTCATTTCGGATTCCTGAGGTGAGCTGTTGCCGACCGATCGATCGATAATGCTTCCTTGTTCACAACCTGTTTCACTGTCTACACCATTATTTGCCGCCCGCTCCATTTCCCTATGCACAATTACCAAATTACTACTTGGAATGTCTGTTAATTCACTACACAGTGGTGCTGATAAGCTATGCTCGTCGTCACTATTATTTCTCAGTTTACTTTGAGCCTAGTGTTACGTTTTTCACACGCCATTATTGTCACAATATTTCACATGATATCACAGAAAAGCACAATTTGAAGAGCAACAATAAGAGAACACATTAACATAGCACTGAAAATAATATGTAGTTAATTGCTAGCGCAGCTGCAAAATACTTGGTGCAAATCTACATGCATGCCACAACTGTTTTACTGTACAACAATGAAAGACTGCAACTACAAAGGAGATTCTCTCTACAATTACACACTAGCAATAAACAATAGCTACACTAATTACACAAACTACAAGAAAAAAATCAGAAGATTCCAGTGAGGTATCCTGGCAGGGTCGCCATATGAAACGTCCCCTTAGAACAATTTATACAAGACCATGCTTAAACTGACACACAATATTTTTTTAGCGCAACGCAATCTGACTTTCAGAAATCGCTACAAAGGAATGGCTCTGACTAACATTAACCTGTACCTTTCACAAATCACTTACCTCACCAAAAATCTTCGTTACACGAACTACTGCAATACAGCGAGCGCTACTACTGCCAGCTAAATAAAAGATTCAAACTACGGAAGGCACTGACTACTGATAGGCATAGTTAGCAAATGAAAGATTTTGATAGAGAACTAACAATGTATTTACCTTAATAGTGTTGAAAAATCATAATATACATAGCAGTTCATAATATCCATTCTGTACTCAAAAATCCGCTATCTCATTTCCCACATCCACCACTGCTGGCGGCTCACCTCCAACTGCGCAACGCTACGCGCTTGTTATATCCAGCTGCCGCTGCCCAACACTACAATGGCAGACAACAATGCAAACTAGCCCCAGACTGCACACAGCACAGCCAGTGATTTTCGTACAGAGCGCTACGTAACGTTGCCAATAAGAAAACATAAACAGCCTACTTACAAGGTCTCTCAGCCGTTCTACTGTTGAGTAATAGTGTCATATCAGCAACAGGCCACACATTATATGCTTCGATATCAAAATTATAACATATACGTTGGGCTATGTAGCAAATACGTCGTGAGAGAATTTTTCTAAATGTGATCTTTTTAGCTTCAAGATAGGTCTCTCAACTTTTCTTCGTTTTTACAGTAAGACAGGAGATTAGAACAGTACTTTAAAGTCATATTATGAATATTTACGCATTGTGTATGCAGTATGTACATTCTGAATATCTGTCTGTAGTATATGAGATTATAGTGGTTTACTCGTATCTGGCTCCATACCTTACGTTTCTACCATGTTTCTGTGTGGTTGACATTACGTTCTATAGTCAACATGTGATGGGCATTGTTTTACAGCCAACATACTAATACCGTAGACATCGATCTACACACAGTTACTGAAACGCAATGGTTTGTTTCGTAAAAATAGGTTGTAATCCTGACGTTTAGTAAATGATGTAATTGTTACATTTATAATACACTATACTTGTACCGTTCTTACTACCGTATCTGTTGCATTAGTGCTTATATATCACATGGAATATTGCACTCCTTGCACATTGTTCCCTGCTGTTGATTGTATGTGAGCTAGTAATTACATTTCTCTTCAGCGATACACTGTATGTACTTACGGTATTTGCGCTGTTATACTTATTTGTTTGGCATTTTTATATAACATTTCTAATTTCCTTATACATATTAGCAAGTTATGGTCGGAACCTTCTGTGTTGTATTTTTTGCTTTAGAATGAAACATTGAACTGCGTTTAAATGAAGCCAATAACTGAACATGCTTTTAGATACCTTGAACGTCAGTCAAAATGATTTTCTCTTACATAATTTGCACCATTACTTGTCGACGGTACGCTGCTTGTGTAGCGACTTTCCACAATAAACTACATTAGAAATTTGAGAGAGACATTGTATTTCAGTTTTTTAATTTTAAACATGCTACTGTATCATGTAATGCCTGGCGTTTTACGTCAAAATATTTACACTTAGTTCGATATATTCCAGTTTTGGCGTGGGAGTCTTTATCACGCCATCCATTGGTTCTGTCTACCTTTGCAGCTTTATATTTTTAATTAAAACATTGTAATGTACTCTATATCTAATTTTGGACAACTGCGTATTATTATTATTATTATTTTGTATTATTCTGTAAAAATATTGAATGTAGGCCTATACAGGACTATCACCTGGAGGCAGCTCTACTGAGTCAAATGTCGGTACACTCAGTATGGGTCTGCGTATTACTGTCAGTTGGATAGCTTCATCCAGTACTGTTAACAGACAAGATCGCTCCTTCGGTTAACTTGGTGTATCACTAAGATGTATCTGATACACTGCACGATGAAATTATGCCAAACGTACTCTAATACGTTTATATAGTAGCCACAATTACGGGGTACGTGTTACTCATATAATCATTTTCCACGTAGGTGTTCATCGATGTCGGTGGAATATTTCCATAAATTATTCGAATTTATCTTATACTTTGGAATTGTAAACATGACTGTGACACATCGTCTTGCTTCAGTAATCAATGTAGACATTGATTTCTATTATGTAGTGTGTGCGTTAATGTCGTCTCTTCTTTGCGTTATAAATTTTGGCCTCTAGCTTTCCGTATTCTTTCCGATCTCTAGATGGTCATTTAACTGGTAGAAATTATTAATCGATGTATCCTTCCATGCTTCTTGGCAAATAAAACGTTTTCCTAAAGACTACAACAAAATATCTATCATCCTACAGTGCCTGCAATACACTGTCCGAGCTGTGTAGTAACACGAAACAAAAATTCTTTCATTCTCTTCTTCAGGTTTTCTACCTGTCTTTGAAAGCATCTAAGGGATTTACGAATTATGTGACATCAACAATCGTTTGAGAAATGATTCACCACTCTCTATGATCGTTACACTAACCTCGTCACTATAATAGCAAGAAATACTTTTCCCCCGAACCATCAGAGAGAGAAACCTCGTTTCAGTTGGCTCTAATTTTCTCACTTTTTTCTCCAACTTCCTACATTTTCCTTTCGAACTGTCGGGCCAGTTTCTTTCTTAACTCGTTTATTGTGTTGCAATGTAATTGTTCCTTGATGAAAAACAGTCAATCTTGGTTGCACGGATGTATTTTTTGTTTATTTACCAAAGACGCGTTTCGCCTAATTCAGGCACGTTGAGATTGGCTATATAATTTTTAGTGTTTGTTACATGCAATACCGAGAATACAGAATCTCCCAGAAAAAACTGTCCTTGTCAAATTGCTCGAAATATTGTGCGGTACCCTTGTTAAGTAAGCGAAGTTATCCAACGACGCATAACGGAATCAGTACTGCACAGATGCGATACCACGCAAACATGGTTACTAGTCAAAGAATCTATCCCTACACCACGGGTGCTTCTGTAGATACGACCTTAAGTGCCTTCTGAAGCTGGAGATGTTCCTCAGTTCCCTAATATACTGCTGGAGATTATTCCATAATCAGGTTCTGGCTAATGAGGTCTTTGAGAAAGCAGCTGGACGATGGAGTGGGACTGAAAGGATTTTTCTCTGATGGGAACAGATTTTTGGTCGTGTTGTTCAGATAAGAGTAATTTCGAAGAGAGTTATGGGGACAGAATACGTTGATAAGGCAAGAAAAGACAGAGGGTATGGAAATATCTGCACTTGTCCGTATGCAGACAGGATAGCTGTGCATGTCATGGTGAAATATTATCAAAGAGTCGAAAATCACAGATATAACAAACACAAGCATTCATAACTAGTTCCAGGCACCGTAATCTTTTCTGAAAAGATAACATCGCTGTAAGCAATAATTTGAAGTATATGTCTTTCTGCAAGTTCCTTGTGCAGTTCAAGACAGAAAAGGTTTTTATATTTTTGTATGGCGTGGAGAGATGCTTCCTGCACAATGCGATATTCCTAGACTCTTTGCTGAGGGAGTGAAGTCGATATTTGTTCCATTTAGGATGTAAGACGGTAGGGGTTCCAGATATTTTAGGATAATGAGCCTGGAATGACCAACCAGTGCCGCTTAGGTTTCGGGTGGGTTTGGCTTTGACCCATTTTGATGGGGGCAAGAAAACCTCTATTGTGGTTCTCGACAGCTGTCTTCAGGTTTAATGGTTTTGGACTTCGATACAACTTGAGAGCATCAGTGTACATGTGTGGAATTTGCAGCAGGACAATACTGATGCTACATACATTAAAAGGAAGCATCGAAGCATTCCACAGACGCTCTGCTAGATTTATTAGCGTTAGATCTGATAAGCACGCAAGTATTGCGGAGATATTTCGTGAACTCAAATGGGAATCCCTGGAAGAACGGCGACGTTCTTTCCACGAAATGCTATTGAGAAAATTTAGAGAGCCAGCATTTGATGGTGAGTGTAGAACGAATGTACGGCCACCAACGTACATTTCGCTTAAAGTACCACGAAGAAAAGACGAGAGACATTAGGGCTCGTACGGAGGGTTATAGATAGTCGTTCTTCCCTCGCTCCATTTACGAATGGAACAGGACAGTAAATGACTGGAAGGTGCATCCAGCCACACACCTCATAGTGACTTGCGAAGTATGTATGCAGACGTAGTTGTAGGCCTCATACATACTTTTACTTTCTTATACGTATATATCGTTAATATTATCAGCTTGTATAACGTCCGTAAACTTGGACACAGTGTCTATTAGAGACTTTATGGACTACTGATTACTCTTACACAATAAACATGTTGCTTGCTTAGATTGCCATTTAAAATTTAGTTATAACAACTTTCGCTTTACAGTTATTGTTGTGGTCTTCAGCCAAAAAACTGGTTTGGTGGAGCTCTTTACGCTAATTCTGTGCAAGCTTTTTCATCTCCGAATAACTACGACTTAGAGTACTTGTCGTAGAGTAAAACGTGAATTTCATTGTACAAATTATACACTCCTGGAAATGGAAAAAAGAACACATTGACACCGGTGTGTCAGACCAACCATACTTGCTCCGCACACTGCGAGAGGGCTGTACAAGCAATGATCACACGCACGGCACAGCGGACACACCAGGAACCGCGGTGTTGGCCGTCGAATGGCGCTAGCTGCGCAGCATTTGTGCACCGCCGCCGTCAGTGTCAGCCAGTTTGCCGTGGCATACGGAGCTCCATCGCAGTCTTTAACACTGGTAGCATGCCGCGACAGCGTGGACGTGAACCGTATGTGCAGTTGACGGACTTTGAGCGAGGGCGTATAGTGGGCATGCGGGAGGCCGGGTGGACGTACCGCCGAATTGCTCAACACGTGGGGCGTGAGGTCTCCACAGTACATCGATGTTGTCGCCAGTGGTCGGCGGAAGGTGCACGTGCCCGTCGACCTGGGACCGGACCGCAGCGACGCACGGATGCACGCCAAGACCGTAGGATCCTACGCAGTGCCGTAGGGGACCGCACCGCCACTTCCCAGCAAATTAGGGACACTGTTGCTCCTGGGGTATCGGCGAGGACCATTCGCAACCGTCTCCATGAAGCTGGGCTACGGTCCCGCACACCGTTAGGCCGTCTTCCGCTCACGCCCCAACATCGTGCAGCCCGCCTCCAGTGGTGTCGCGACAGGCGTGAATGGAGGGACGAATGGAGACGTGTCGTCTTCAGCGATGAGAGTCGCTTCTGCCTTGGTGCCAATGATGGTCGTATGCGTGTTTGGCGCCGTGCAAGTGAGCGCCACAATCAGGACTGCATACGACCGAGGCACACAGGGCCAACACCCGGCATCATGGTGTGGGGAGCGATCTCCTACACTGGCCGTACACCACTGGTGATCGTCGAGGGGACACTGAATAGTGCACGGTACATCCAAACCGTCATCGAACCCATCGTTCTACCATTCCTAGACCGGCAAGGGAACTTGCTGTTCCAACAGGACAATGCACGTCCGCATGTATCCCGTGCCACCCAACGTGCTCTAGAAGGTGTAAGTCAACTACCCTGACCAGCAAGATCTCCGGATCTGTCCCCCATTGAGCATGTTTGGGACTAGATGAAGCGTCGTCTCACGCGGTCTGCACGTCCAGCACGAACGCTGGTCCAACTGAGGCGTCAGGTGGAAATGGCATGGCAAGCCGTTCCACAGGACTACATCCAGCATCTCTACGATCGTCTCCATGGGAGAATAGCAGCCTGCATTGCTGCGAAAGGTGGATATACACTGTACTAGTGCCGACATTGTGCATGCTCTGTTGCCTGTGTCTGTGTGCCTGTGGTTCTGTCAGTGTGATCATGTGATGTATCTGACCCCAGGAACGTGTCAATAAAGTTTTCCCCTTCCTGGGACAATGAATTCACGGTGTTCTTATTTCAATTTCCAGGAGTGTACATTTCATATGTATTCAATGTAATGCAGTACAATTTTGCTAAGGCAATGTTAACAGGTATGTGTAAACGGCATTACAAAGTCATTTTTTGGCACGCCACAAGCTTCAGCAACGTAAAGGTCAAACTAAGAAAATACAGCAGTTATAACCAACGTCGTCTGTTTTTTATAGTTTGTTTTCGTTAATTTTAAAAAGTTAATTTCGGGTTGTAGCGCTCTACTGAACTCTTAACTGAACGCTTAACGCTCTTAACTGAAGATTCCGTTAGTTCTTGTAGTGTGCAACGTTGCGTCTCGTTACTGTGAATCAGAAATCCACACTTCGCGTTTAACAAACTGAAGTGATGGGACACCCATCTGATATCCTCACCTGAAGGGCAACTAAAGTTGTTCTGCCTGCTTTAGAGCAAACAATGCTTGGCCACTAGGATACCGTCAAGCAAGAAGAGAATGTCCTGGCCCCACCCGCATAACAAGTGCGCTTTGATAGGTATAGCTTGTTATAGTAAGCAACATTATTCACACTCTCTGAGTGCCACTTACCTGAAAACGGCAGCCGCCTAACAGAGCAAGACAAGGTTGCCCGGCTGTCATTTAAACATGGGATGAAAAAGCGGAACCATTTTTCTCTTCGCCTCTCGTGCAGATGATTCGAAGCCACTCCCTTCTATGCAAGCAATTCGTGCGCTCACAAAAACTTCACTATGTGGGTGAAATGCAATTTACAACGCTGCAAATTGGGAGCTAGGAGAACGGTGATGCAGACAAGGAATTTGCATAAGAGCGTCATAAATTTTTCCCAGCAGCGCAGTCGGATCTGCACGTCTTGCTATTAACAGCTAGTACATAACTCACAGTTTATGGAGATCGCGGCTTAAAGCATCAGATAAAGTCTACTTTTTTCTAAATTAATGCCCAACAGAATTCTTTCTTCCTGAAATGGCAAGACGAAAAGAATAACTCGGATTTCCTATTAATTTTTGTAGTTAATAATAATCTATTTTAATAGTATTTTAATACTTTTTATTTGTAAATGATTTTTGTCATAATGTTGTGGGTTTTTTTGAGCACAGAGATGCTACTAAAACTTGACACACATTATTCGACAACAAGTTACATTTTCTGAATATAGGATAATTGTATGAGAGGAGAGGAGAGGGCTATATACGGCTTCGAAAGTATCTGAAGACTTGTTAAAGCAGTTGTAGACACCGGTATCAGTCGAAGCTTGTGCCCCTGGCACATTTTCGGTATCTGAATTCCAGCTTCATTTGATTCGACGCCGTATCATCAACGTAAACCATCTCACTACATACTACATCCACGATATCAAATGGACACTAAATGTGTCAAAGGGCACTTACACCTATCTATCTTCAGCTGTTATACAGGGCTATTCAAAACGAAGGAACATATTTCAAACATTTATTGCATCCGGACTACAAAAGATAGAAACACAATTCCAACGTTCCTGGAAAGACAAAAGTTCAAATTTTTATGCATTCCATGTGAGCACAATGTGTTGCACAACAAATATCAAAACAGTGGCTCACTTCCTACAACACACGAAGCAGCTGGTCTCTCGTTTTCGAATTCACAGCTTCGACAATGTGATGTCGCAGACTTTCGAGAGTCTTATGAATGGGGGCATAACAACGTGGTATTTTATGCAACACCACAGACAACGGTCTTTTACGTAACACCACAGATAAAAGTTACAAGATGTGGGGGCTGGAGGCCTGGCAGTCCATCGGCGATGAAGTTCATTTTCTGGTTTTCTGCTCCTCCTCTTGCAATCCAACATCCTGGAATGGTGTTATTCAGGTAACGTCGGACGTGCTTAGAGAAATTATTTAAAATGCTAGCTACTTCCCTCCCTTCAGTTTCGAATTTTGAAATTTAAGTAAGAAGTAAAATGATGACGAAGGGACATCGCACTCTGTTCCCGACAAGAAAAGAGAGGAAATATTAAAGATTTGAAAAGTAGTTGTGCATTTTCTCTTTTCTTGTTACATAAGAAGTTCTGCAAAATGCGTTCTCTTTTATCGAAGCAAATGGTAGATTCAGGCGCAGATGTCGTCATTGAAATGCAGCGAGCTTGATGACGCACGACCGTGTTATTGTTAATTTTCAATGCAAAGAAGTTGTTTGCACAGTAATAATAATAATCGGAAGCCGTGGATTGCAGGCTCGACTTGCAAATACTGGAACGTGAAAATTATAGGGCGCTTATGGCGTGCGGTCGCTGCACCACCGCACCTACCACATCCACCTAATTTAAATGGTTGAGAAATATACAAAAGTCTTCATCATTAGTAGAGAACGGGAGTGAACTCATTAATACTGAATACATAAATGAGTTAACATCAAATATTATTTCACGATGTCATTTACAGTACAAACAGGTACAACGTTTAGTAGCAAAGCTCGAGGATGAAGACGAAGACGACAACTGTACGCTTTTCGTACTTTTTAACAGAACAACGAAACCGACGCAAATAATAATTATGACGAAATGAAGCACTTTCTCTTAGATATACCATATTCACTGATATCGTTCAAACACAATGATTTCCTTCACTTAAAACTTCCGGGCTGATAGGCCGTGGTCGAAATATAAAACTCTCTCCTGACGTTTCGTCTCCGGCTGCGGGAGACATCCTCGGAGGTAAAGCGGCAAACTGCGAAGAGAACTCGAGGAAACTCGGATTATATAGGCAGTACAGAGGGCGCCACTGTCGATCACGTGGCGTCGGCTATGGGATTGTCTCTGGTAATGCCAACATCCTCGATTGAAATTAATCGATCGTCACGCTTGCGGTGCAACGCTGACATCCAAATTTTATCCAGTTTAACACCTTCGTCTTTCCTGTTAAAATTATTACGATGTTTATCAATTTCGATAGCCTCTCTATATAAGCGTGCATAATAATGTGAGGTTTTCGATATGACGGTCGTCTCGCTGAATTTTATTTCATGATCACCTTCCTGGTAAACATGTACCGCTACGGCCGATTTATCCGTGTGACCCAGGCGGCAATTGCTCTTATGTTCAACAAGATGGGTGTTCACACTTCTCTTTGTGGTACCGATGTAAACCTGTCCACAACTACAAGGAATTTTATATGTCCCCGGTGTAGCCAAAGGATGTCGTGCATCAATTGCCCATTCCTTTCCGTCTCCATAGTGAATTGGATTTTCGGATTAATGCTGTTTAAATATGTCAGGAAGGCATCCAACTCCACTGCCCATAGCCACCCCGTCAATCTGTTCATAAAAGTTATTATTGTAATGAAAGTAGGTAGTGGTGAGGCAGTGTCGGAATAATGCCACAGTATCGGTAGGAACAATATCCGCTATGCATAAGATAGCTTCGTTTACCGGAATCACGGTAAATAACGACACAACGTCAAAATTGACGGGGATATCATCCGGGCCCACGCTCGTTTCGTTTAACTTGTCAATGAAATGAGCTGAATTTTTAATATGACTGTCCGTTCTACCAACATAAGGCTGCAGCATTGAGGCAAGGTGTCTAGCTAACTCGTGTGTTGTTCCGCCTATAACGCTGACAATTGGCCTCAACGGAATCCCAAGTTTATGAACTTTGGGTAAGCCATAAAGTCTAGGTGGGTACGCGTCTGTTTTACAGAGCAGCTTCTTTTCGTCGGAGCCAAATGAAGACGCTTTAACCAGTCGATTTGCCATTCTTAAAATCTTCATAGTCGGATCTTTCTGGAGTTTTTTGTAATTGGAGGGAACCAAAATATCATTGATTTTTCCATGATAGTCCTCACTGTTCAGTATGACGGTGGCATTACCCTTATCTGCATTAAGAACAATAATGTTTCTATCTGCATTTATATCCTTCAGCGCCTTCCTTTGAGTCTGCGACAAATTACTTTTAGGTGGCTTACATATACGTAAAATCCTAGCCGTTTCCATCCTAATTACGTCAGTGAACTGCTGTGGAAGCTGACGGATACCGGCCTTAATATTTGCTACAATATCCTCTGTGGGTACGTTTTGGGGCGTCACACCAAAATTGCCTGCTTTTGCTAGTACAGAAATTTCAACTTCTGACAAATCTTTATCAGACAGGTTAATAACAGTTCGAAAATTGTCCTCAACTGAACCTCCATAAGTGTTGTTCTGTAAGTTATTGAACTTCTTCTTCTGCCTATTTGCTGGTATTTCTGCACTGACTTCCATAGTTCTGAAAGTTAGACCGTCAATCTTATTCCATTCACCGCACTGCATAGTATTACTAAGAAACAAGTGGAGATGAAAAAGTTTCCTGCTGGTTACCGCCAGTGCTCGCCGCGTCTGATGAATCCTCTCACGTAGCATTGCAGACTCCATACGGTTGTAAATACGATGTACCTGGGCCGAGCGAAACATCCTCTTCACCTTCAGAAATTTCGGAACCGTCTAAGTGTCCCTGCAGCGTAGGAGGAAGGTGAGGGTACACAGTTGTTGTGCTTTCTTCTTGCGCATTCCTTCAAATCGTCGAACCGATGCTGACATATACTCCCCGTAAAGGCGTTTGATCATACAATGTAAGCTTTCACGGCCGGTATTGTCTTCACTTAAAACTTCCGGGCAGATAGGCCGTGGTCGAAGTATAAAACTCTCGCCTGACGTTTCGTCTCCGACTGCGGGAGACATCCTCGGAGGTAAAGCGGCGAACTGCGAAGAGAACTCGAGGAAACTCGGATTATATAGGCAGTACAGAGGGCGCCACTATCGATCACGTGGCGTCGGCTATGGGATTGTCTCTGGTAATGCCAACATTCTCGATTGAAAGTAATCGATCGTCACGCTTGCGGTGCAACGCTGACATCCAAATTTTATCCAGTTTAACACCTTCGTCTTTCCTGTTAAAATTATTACGATGTTTATCAATTTCGATAGCCTCTCTATATAAGCGTGCATAATAATGCGAGGTTTTTGATATGACGCTCGTCTCGCTGGAATTTGTTTCATGATCACCTTCCTGGTAAACATGTTCCGCTACGGCCGATTTATCCGTGTGACCCAGGCGGCAATTGCTCTTATGTTCAACAAGACGGGTGTTCCCACTTCTCTTTGTGGTACCGATGTAAACTTGTCCACAACTACAAGGAATTTTATATATCCCCGGTGTAGCCAAAGGGTGTCGTGCATCTTTTGCCGACCTTTAAAATTCTTTTATTTTCCTGGTGGGTCTGAAAATAGTTTCCACCCCATACTTGCCCAAAACTTTCCATATTACGAACGTGGACACACGGAGCAGAGGAGTTGGATGCCTTCCTGACACATTTAAACAGCATTAATCCGAAAATCCAATTCACTATGGAGACGGAAAGGAATGGGCAATTGAACATCCTGCATGTGTCTGTGATTAAACGACGGGACGGAACGTTGGGCCATAAGGTGGATAGAAAGCCCACACATACTGATCGTTATCTACGCAAAGATTCAAACCACCACCCTAGACGAAAAAGAGGTATAATGAAAACTTTGGTAGACAGGGCGTGCAAACTTTGTGAACCCGTTTATTTAAAAGATGAAATTGAACATCTACGGTCAACTTTCGTGAAGAATGGCTGTTCTAGCAAGGATATAGACTGGATAAAATTTGGATGTCAGCGTTGCACCGCAAGCGTGACGATCGATTACTTTCAATCGAGAATGTAGGCATTACCAGAGACAATCCCATAGCCGACGCCACTTGATCGACAGTGGCGCCCTCTGTACTGCCTATATAATCAACGCTTCCTCGAGTTCTCTTCGCAGTTCGCCGCTTTACCTCCGAGGATGTCTCCCGCAGTCGGAGATGAAACGTCAGGAGAGAGTTTTATACTTCGACCACGGCCTATCAGCCCGGAAGTTTTAAGTGAAGACAATACCGGCCGTGAAACCTTACATTGTATGATCACAATGATTTCCATCAGCATATTCAGTGGTATATGCGGAAACAGTCTAAAAAATGTGTTCCTAATAGCGTCAGTGGTAAAGAAGAAATAAATTAACACGTCATGTCTGATGCCGCAGTTTTACTGCAAGGCAAGCGAAAGTGTAGTAAGTGCTGAACTTTCTTCCCTTCTTCATTTTGTGAGCGGTGTCAGCAAGAAAAAGTTTCGTAATAGTTTGCAGTTTGTGCAACGTTCGTTGCAAATCACTAAACGCCCTCATTCTCAAATACTGTATGAATATAGACTACTGCTTATGGGTGGAGCGTTAGCTACTTTTTCACCCCCACTCCCATCCCTTTGCAAGTAGGTGGTTATAACCCTCACAGTGCTTCTTTCTGGATAATACGTGATATGTTTACTAAGTAAAGTAGGAATCGTTCCAGTAGTTTAGGACGTGGAACATGCATACCTGCATATATACAAACACAAACCAATTTTTATTAGATACAGAGATTCTGTATGGTAAGCAGGTATGTATGTTCCACATCCCCTCCTAAACCATTGTGTCGAATTCAGTCAAACATGTCACATATCATTTACTACCAAGGAAGAAGCAGTGTGTAAGAAAAACCTACCTTCCGTAGGGGATTGGGGCACTGGGGCTTATAAAGGGTGAAATCTAAGTGTAACAGAGGAACGTTTGGAACAATTTCAACGATGTTTTTATACACACGACTAGTTTCTTGTATTATTTGTATAAACATGCTGTATAGGTAATGTACCCTTACCTACCACTCCTAAGGTGATGGGGTGTCGGAAGAGCGGGGCGGGGTGGGGGGAGGGGGGGGAGAGCCACGAGGAGCCGTGAAACGTAAAAATGTGCGTTGACGACCAGTATTAGTATCGAATCCTGGGTATTTGTGCTCGCTAGGCGTATAGTCTAGGGGTAGCGTTTTAAATTTCTAATGAAAACAATCAGTTATGGCGGCCGAAGGCTTCTGACATAAGTCGTCACCCTCATTTACACTACAAGGAGGGCCGAGGAGCAGTGAGACGTTCATGGTACTCTCTTGCCTTTTGGGTGGGAAACTGCCCCTAAAGGTGGAAGAATCAGCACTGACCAACGGCATGAGGATACAGGAAGCCACGGAAACCACTCAAGACACATAATGTGTATCCACTGGACATATAGCCTGACACTGTAAAAGTGTGGTAACGATCTCTTCGTTGGCAAAAAGTTCTGGACTAGCTCCCATCCGGAACTCCGGGAAGGAACTGTCACGGGGGAGGTGACCATGAGAAATAGAGTGAATAACCGACGAAAGGATAACATTCTACGAGACGGGGCGTGGAATGTCAGAAGCTTGAACCTGCTAGGGGAGCTAGAAAATCTGAAACGAGAAATGCTAAGGGTCCGTCTAGATACAGTGGGAATCATTGAAATTAAATGGATAGAAGACAAGGATTCCTGATGAGATGAGTGTGGGGTAATTTCAACAGCAGCAGAAAATGGTATAACGGGAATAGGATTTGTTACGAATATGGCGGTAGGGCAGAGAGTGAGTTACTGTGAACAGTTCGCCGATGGGCTTGTTCTCATCAGAATCGACAGCAAATCAACATCGATAACGATAGTTCAGGTATAGCAGAAGATGAAGAGATAGAGGAAGTATGTGAGGTTATTTAACAGGAAATTCAGTGCGTAAATGGAGATATAAATCTGTCATGGGGGACTGGAATACAGTTCTAGGAAAAGGAGTAGAAAAAAGGGTTACGGGAGGATACGGACTTGGTACAAGTCATAGAGAGGAGAAAGACTATTTGAGTTCTGCAATAAATTTCAGCAAGTAAGAGCGATTAATTTGTTCAAGAATCACATGGAAATAAGGTATACATGGAAAAGGCCGGGAGACTCGGGAAGATTTCACTTGTATTACATCATGGTCAGTCAACGATTACGAAATCAGACATTGCGTTGTAAGGAGTGCCCAACAACAGATATACACTCAGATCATATTTTAGTAATTATGAGAGATAGACTGGAGATTAAGGGATTAGTCAGGAAGAATCACCGTTCACGGAAGTTGGATGCAGAAGTACTAAGGAAGGATTCGCTGGAAGTTCTGTGAAGCTACATATACTGCGATAATGAATAGCTCAGTACATAATTCATTTGAGGAGGAATGGACATCTCTAGAAAAGACTGAAGTTGGGAAAAAAACATTGCTACAAAGAAGATAACTGCGAAGACACCATGGCTAACGCAAGAAATACTTCAGTTGATCGATGAAAGGAGAAAGCACAAAAATGTTCCGGGAAACTCAGGAATGTAGAAATACAAATCACTTAGGAACGAAATAAATAGCAAGTGCAGGGAAGCTAAGACGAAAGATCTGAATGAAAAATGTGAAGAAATCGGAAAAGAAATGACTGTTGGAAGGACTGAGTCAACATATAAATAAGTCAAAACAACATTCGGTGAAATTTAAACAGAAGGTGGTAACATGTAGTGGGAATTGCACTGTTAAACGCAGACGAGAGAGCGGATTGGTGGAAAGAGTACATTGGAGGCCTCTGTGAGGTGAAGACTTGACTGATGACGTGATAGAAGAAGAAACAAGAGTCGATATTGTGGGCTAGGGGATCCAGTATTAGAATTATAATTTAAAAGAGCTTTGGAACACTTGAGATTGAATAACACAGAATTTCTAAAATCACTGGGGAAGTGGTAGCTAAATGACTGTTCGCGTTGGTGTGTAGAATGCATGAGTCCGGCGATATATCATCTCCCTTTCGGAAAAACATCATCAACAATTCCGAAGATTGCAAGAGCCGACAAGTTCGAGAATTGTCGTACAATCAGCTTAACAGATCATGCATCCTAGTCGCTGATAACAATATTACACAGAAGAATGGCAAAGGAAACTGAGGCGTGTTATATGACGCTCAGTTTTGCTTCAGAAAAGGCAAAAGGATCTGACAGGCAGCTCTGACGTTGAGTTTGATAGTGGAAGCAAGACTAAAGAAAAATCAAGACACCTTGACGGGATTTGTCGAACTGGAAAAAGCATTCTACAATGCAAAATGGTGCAAAATGTTTGAAATTCACAGAAAAATAAGGGTAAGCTATAGGGAAAGATGGTTAATATACAATACGTATGAGAGCCTAACGGAACGGTGAGAGTGGAAGACCAAGAACGAAGTGTTCGGATTAAAAACAGTGTAAGACAGGGACGCAGTCTTTTGCCCCTACCAACTGCAGGATATGGTGAATAGAATGAGCAGTCTGATGAGTAACGAATACGGATTGAGATGAAATGGAAGAAAGATTAAAGTAATGAGAAGTAGCAGTAATGAGAATAGCGAGAAACTTAACATCAGACTTAGCGATCACGAAGTAGATGAAGTTAAGGAGTTCTGCTGCCTAGGCAGCAAAATAACCGTGACGGGCGGAGCAAGAAGGACAGAAGCAAACCAGTAATGACAAAAATGGCATTTCTGGACAACAGAAATCTGCTAGTATCAAACATAGCCCTTACTTGAGAAAGACATTTCTGAGAATGCACGTTTGTAGTACAGCATTAAATAGTGGTGAAACATGGAAAACCGGAACGGAAGAGAATAGAACTATTTGAGATGTAATGCTACACAAGAATGTTGAAAATTAGGTTGACTGGGAAGGGTAGGAATGAGGAGTTTCTCCAGAGAATCGCCGAGGAAAGGAATATGTGAAAAACACTCACAAGGAGGGGGACAGGACGATAGGACATTTGTTAGGGCATCGCGGAATAACTTCCATGATACTAGAGGGAGCTGTGGAGAGTAAAAACTGTAGAGGAAGGGACTGGAATACATCCAGTAAATAATTGTGGATGTAGATTACAAGTGGTACTATGAGCTGAAGAGATTGGGATATGAGAGGAATTCCTGGCGTATCGCATCAAACCACACATATATGACTGTAAGAATAATATACCCATACTGCCACTTATGATAACGAAGGGGCTGACACGTTGAAATGTCTTAAAACGACCTGTCAATATTTCTTTCCGGCATTTAGGTTATTTGGAATACTTCAAAAAAAGTGCAATTTTTGTCTTATTTGTGCTGTTTAGTGTGTCAACCAGGTCACAACAATGGATACTGCAGGGAGCCAACAATTCGTAAACTTGTTGCGGGACCTAAGATCACGCCACACGTTTGAATTCCACAGATAAATTTAGCAGCCTCCCTAGAGTCGAATAGTGTAAAACAGCAGAGAATCCAGAATGTATGCAACATTGACATATGCGTACGCAGGCGAAGCCGCGAGTATAAAGCTAGTTGTAAATAGTCTTCACGGGTTTGCCGCCGGATGATGTTGTGCAAATTCGACAGTATTTCCTCGGAGCAGCTGCCCGACATCTTTAGGTGGTTCAACCTTGCTGGTGGCTAGGTATGACTGACGGTACCCGTACGTGGACGCCCTGTATATAGAATACGCGCAAGAAAAACGCGCAGGCGCGGAAATCACGCATGAGCAACGATTTGCAGATAGATGGTGCAATACTAAAAACGCCCTCTGCCAAAAATCTCAGAGCGGCCCTCCTGCATTTGCTCTGTACGCAATGTTTGCTAACAGTGCGGCCAGACGTCACTCACTAAAAAACTACACTAGAACAATGTTATGACGGGTCTTTCCCAGAAAAAATCTTGATTTTCTCGTCGTGATTTAATAGCAGCCGATGCAGGATTCCAGTCTGTGCTCAGTTGAAATCCCGCATCCCTGTTGACGACATTATCAGCTGTACGGATATGTATTGCTTCCTTAATGACGCAATCCCAGGAAGATGATGCCGGGTATAAAACTTCCGTCTTTTCATAAATCATGCGATGTCTTGTACTCAGACAGTGTTCCGCAACTGACAACTTTTCCGGTTGACGTAGGCGTGTATGACGCTGATGCTCAACGCAGCGTTCTTGTACTGTACGACATGTCTGGCCTACATATGCTGCCCCACATTGACAAGGAATCTTGTACACATGGACTTGATACTCTACCTACATTTCTTCAGCATTTGAATTCGCTCCATCCGAATATAAACTTCACAATGGAAGTGGAGAAAGATGATACTTCACCTTTTCTTGATGTTTTTGGTATGAAGGAAAGCAGGTGGAACCCTACGGAGTTCAATCTATGGAGCAGAATGAAGATACGAAGATACACACCACTTTGGCCTTTTTGCCATTTTTTGGTGCCATGTCGTCAAGAATCGGAACAGCCCTCTGAAGGTATGACATTATGTGTGGTTTTCGACCATCTGCAAAACTGAGGAACCTGCTGGGTTCGGTTAAGGATGATCTTGGCCTAAGACAATGCGGTGTGCACGGTCCGATACACAGTTTTATTCTGCCAGGAAGTTTCATATTAATGGTACATCTCTAGTGCCGAAACCAATCTTGAGTTCAGTTGCAGGATATGCTCATTCACAACCCCTATTGTTATAACTTCACTTTGTTCCGAGATTGGGTTGACCTGGTACAAATACACTCTTAACCCACATGTCATAGCATGTGTCGCTAGATAAAAATCTTTCGTCATTTCTGGATGGTGTAGTAGTTCAGAAATGACTAGGGCTTCTCTGATTCTATCGAAGGCTGCCTTGCACTCCTCAGATAAAAACCAAGGTCTGTTCCAGCATCTGCGCAGGCACTAAACGTCTAAAAGACAGTCTAGGTCTAGGAAAGCTTTTAATTGTTTCTCAATGTTTAGGTAAGATAACTACCAAATCACACCAAGCTTACCCAGATCAGGCATTATCCCTACAGGCGATATAATGTGGCCCAAGAACATTATCTCCTCTTATCCAATTTCGAATTTTATAAATTCACCATGACACCCACCCTGGCAAATCTCTTTAGAACAAGGTCCGTGAACTCTAAATGTACTGGCCACGACTTTGTAGCTATAAGTAAGTCGCCAACCTAGTGTTAGCTTATCTAGCAAGTCGGGACCTACGACTCCATCTGAGGCCACAATGAGCACTCCGGAGCTCACATTAAGCCCAAAGAGTGAAACTCTAAATTGATAACTTTGGCCAGCAAAAATAAAGACAGTATACTTACTACAAACTTCTGATGGTAAGACCTACCACTATGAAGCTTTAAAGTCAAAGTTCGTTAAAATTCTTGTATCTTTCATTTTTACAGGTCGGGTTCGCACTGGTAACAATAATCTTACTGATATTACGCGCACAAGGTATATGCTACCATCACATTCGGGGACAGCGACTAACGGACTGCTATAGGAAGATAAGGAAGTTTCTATTAACTCCCATTTAATCATACGCCTATCTCCTTGGACGCTGCATCCTTTTCAGTCATGGTACCCAGTATGTAGCACAGCAATAGGTCTCATGAGGTTTGACCTGCATATCGTAAACGTATTCCTTAATTATTCTCGTGTTTTTAGAGAATAAAAATGCATAATGCTTCAATAACTGTGCGACTTGTTGCCGCTATTTACCATCGAGATATCTAGATTCAGTGACCTCTGCATCTGTGTTTTTTCTTGTCGAGCCTAGCTCACTTTTGTCGTTTTCAATTGTATATGGGCAGTTTTCCTGAGTACAGTCACTGGCTATGTGCAATAGTTTGTGTTTCATATAGATTACCTTCAACTTCCTGCAATACTGTCCACGTAGAGCAGGTGTTATTATTATTCCCAGTTCAGCTAACCTTCCTTCATTCATAAGGAGCATACAGCTCGTAAAAGATAGATGTTTCGGCACTTTCTCTTAAAAATTCCCAGCCTAGGATACAGGGAACCGCTAAATTTTTCGCAACGAGGAATGTGCATCTTATCGCTTCGTTTTCTACTTGAATGACTGCCTGTACCTGATTCCGAATTCGCTACATGCGTCCACGTATGACTATTAACAATTCTACAATTCTGACTGTCGATCTTGGCAACTCATTCACCTGGTTGATGAACTAGAATAAGATACACTGGCCCTTGATTACGGCTTGTAGCAACTCAGTATTCTGCTGACCGCACTTTCTCGGATCAGCACACAGATCATCTTTCTGATCCAACCCTTCCTTGTACCTGAGCACGGATGCGTTTAAATATCGATTGCCAACATTCGCGCCCCCACAACCACATGCGGAAGGCTTACTTGCGATGTACGTAGTTTTGGGTCATCCACCGTTTCTACTATTCTGACACTATGAGACTGCTGCATCTGTTGCGACACCCCGTTCTGCAATGGTGCCACTGTGGTTGTTGATTAGAAGCTGCCACTGGTATAACATTAATGTTATTCGCAGGATGGTTTCTATCTTGTCGTGTTTGGTTTGAATCCCAGTTTGATGGCCATGCCTTTTGTCCTTGTCTATTTATCTCCCACGTATTCTTCGGTTGAAATGAGGTGTTATAACCCCCTTCATTTCTCCTTCTCCTATTAAAGTTGTTGCTCCTTTCTTAAATGGATTCCCTTTAAAATTATGGTTACTATTACTTCCATGATTTCCTTGACTTCTGTGTTTCTTTTGGTGGTTGCCATTGGATTGTTTCCATTTTAATTAATTTTGCGTTAAAATTATTACGTCCCATGCCACTGCTTCTTGTCTCGCTTTGATTTGCATCAACCTGTACGATGTCAAGCGAGTCAGTAGTGGCCATTAACTGTTGCAGATCCACATCAGGGACATAGAAACGTTTCTCCCTAACGACAATTGGTAGTGTGCCTATTCGCAGTACATCTTTTGGAGACATTGGCTCATCCCTACACTGAGTGTTTAGTACTTTTCGAGGTACTTACGCAGGTTTCTCAGCCTACGATTATATGTTTCGTGATTGTAAACATGTTTACTTAAGCGTTCTCGAATACACTCGACCACAAGCGTGATAGAAATAATTTTTCCAACTGTGAAAAGTTCTGAAAGTCATCGGCGATTTCCATCGCCCACAATCCTCCATCGCCAATTATGAAAGAAACCACAAACTGGACGTTTTGCCTCTCTGACCAAGAAGCAGGCTGTACATTGCTAAAAATGTTGATAAAAATTACGGGATGTACCGTCATTTTCTCTTCCGGAGTCTCGAATTGTGTAGGTTTCCCGTGCTTTATATACTGCCAAATTTGGCAGCCATCACTGCCCAGGTTGTATCTGCCAGCTTTATAGCGGTTTAAAATCTCGCAATGTGCAGTGTTAATGGAGCTGTTACCACACCAATAAAAAGTATTTGGGGTTTCATTAGGTTTACTGAATCTGTTCTCGTTAGTCTCACGGCCTGCCGTAACCTTACGCACGTCCTGCGGCAGTCGTGCATCCAGGTCAACTTTCTCGCTATTTACTACAATGTTCAAACGTTGCAGTGTCGCCGTAGTTCGGTTCCTATTTTCTTGTCTAGATTACTGGAAAAACCGTCCACCATGCTAGTAATCTTTTTTGTCTCGCTTTCTACTGTTTCATGAGCTGTTTCTAGACTGTTTACTTGCGAGTCCAGTTTACTCACCTTACTAGGCAAATGCTTACTTTAAGTAACTAGCTCTTCCATTTGTGTTAATATTCTATTCATTTCCTCCTTTATGTGACCCACGATACGCCTATCGAGAACCTTTTTAGTTGTTCGGGCAGCCTGTTGTCTCTATCAAGTTCGCGTATTCTTTCCCTTTCGTCTCATTCCTTTTGCTTTACACTCTCAAGTCTAGCTTGTGTAGCAACAGAGAAAGGAAATCGTTCCCTGTCGCCGTAAGTAATAGCATCTTATCTGTGGCTACGACTGGTGCTTGTCTGCTGTTCCGGTGTTCCCACACTAGAAACACGCATCTGATTAACTGTCTCGGTTTCCAGAGTCTGAAATTCCGAGCAATTATGTTATCAGTTTCCTCTAATTCTGTCATTTTATCTCCCTCTAAACTTCCTTTCCTCTCAGGCCTACCCATTTTTTATATCTAAGTACACTACGCACGTTATTAAAAAAGACAAGACACGACAAATTCTAACACACTTAAAACACCACAGTAATCTAAATAAAAACACACTCACACTACTAATCCCTACTCTATGATGATAAACTAGAAAAGATTTATTTTAATCAATAACGTTCCCACACAGCACTGCAAACTGTGCAGCAGCAAGAAGAAACTTTGAAAATGCGCAAATAAAATTTCATTTACTGTGTGCCCCCAAAGTCACTTATTACATTTGTTCTTGAAGCTTGAGGCTGGGTGTTAAGTAATTTTATAGTGTTCCTCAGAATCTTATTAGCAAAAAATTTTCTCAGCGTATTGTTTTGCCGATCAATTCGTACCCTTGTTGTCGTATGCAATGGTGTACATGAAAGAAAGTATAACACAAATTACAGTAAATTACAAATATTGTATCTTGTACCACACATGTGTTTCTAGCCACACCGCATGGGCGCGAATGTAGTATATATATGCGTAGGTTCGTTATAGTGTTAGTGTGGTTTGTGTGTACTGTGTGTGTGTGTGTAATAATCACTGAACAAGAGGTGTGAGTACACTTGTGCTGTTAATAACACACCATAAAATCACATGAGACTGCGTACAACATATTCGCTACTACTTCAGACCATGGGCTAGCAAATTTATGTTTGATATTGTTAAGGCTTTCTATATGCAAGCGCCGGATAAATAAATCGCTTCGGAGGGTCTGTATAGACGTAAAATAAATTGCGAACAGGTCAATCTGAAGCACCTTAATCGTTTACGTTTACAAATATCAGAGGGTTGTAGTGAAATGTCTTTTGGCATGAATAATAAATAATTTATGCTTTCGTAAGTTCTCGTGGAGATACACCTTTTGCATGGTACACTTACTATTAATTCAAAGCTGAGCACTTTCTTAACTGTGAAAAATCTCGTCACCTGAGCAAAAGATAGCAGTGAAGTGGCAACCACAACAATCTGTTTTGATATCGATACTGCTCTTTGGAAACTGAGTGAAACTAACTTGACTTTAGTCTGTTTATCAAAGAAATTAATTATAAATCGTCCCGTTTTAGATTTACGTGACGTGATATTGCAGTCGTGTAAATGGCACCGAGTTAGGTGACGCAGTGGTTAGCGCACTGGATTCGCATTCGGGAGGACGACGGTTCAAACCCGCGTCCGGCGATCCTGATTTAGGTTGTCCGTGATTTCCCTAAATCGCTCCAGTCAAATTCCGGGATGGTTCCCTTGAAAGGGCACTGCCGATTTCCCTCCTGTCCTTAACTCAATTTGAGGTTGTGCACCGTCTCTAATCACCTCGATGTCAATGGGACGTTAAACCCAATCTTTCTTCCTTGCAAATGGCGACCAGTAATTGTAATTGCAACTGAAAATTCACAATTAATTTTTCTTACTTGTAGGGATGCTAATGCTACTGAAATAAGTGGTTTAGTTATGAATAACAGCATATATTTACCAGAGATGCGTTACAAGGTACACACGTCTCCATCCACGTCAATCTCGTGGGAAGATTCACACCAGAGTAAAAAGATTATGAAAAAATTTTTCTATTGTTTTCATTGTTCTCAGTATCTTTACATTAAAACATAGATTGATTATCTTGAAATATCGATACTGCTTTTCATATACATGACAGGGAGATAATTGATATTTTTATGTGCACTTATGTACACAGAATAACAGTTCGTTTTATTACGTAAACATTTCATGTCAGCCACAAATAAATGTTTCTCGTTCCTAGAGGACCAGTACAAAGACAACATACCGCCTTTGTTGTATAAATGGAGTGTGCTCTCGTTATGGGTGTGGGATTCATGCACAGTGACATTATTTCCAGAAGATTCTAAGATAACAGCTATAATCAGTGGAAATAGGTCATTGAAGAAATAAAAATATTTCAGCATGTGATCTTGGCTGCAAAACTTCTTTTATATTTTCACTCAGTTCTGTTATTTCGTTTCATCTTACATTCAAAATATAAATTCAGTTCATAAGAAGGGAACACGGAAGCCTGGTCCTACCGGTGAAGCTCATAAAATATGAAGATCATGAGTGGCTGATTGGTTGGGATTCCAAAACTGTTGCTCTGCTTGCAGTTTACGGTCTAGTTTCACAAAATACTGTTTCCTGTGTTTGTGGGGCAGACGAGACATCATCAATCACCACAACTTCAATGAATAACTTATAGGACAATTTTTTGTAACAGCTAATAAAAATATTAACAACAAACCATTAGTTGCCCCAACTAAAGTCGTCATGCCTCTGCTTCATCTTAACGCCTGATGAAGAATCTAGCAAAAGCTCTTGGTAAACTGGATGAGGATTCTAATGCTTAAAAGAAGTGTTAGCAAACACCAGACAGGTCAAATTGGAAGATGTGATCATCGAACCATACAGCAGAGATACTTCTTTCAAAGACGTTTTCCACGGTTTTTTGGGTAGTAGGAGAGACGAGAATTACGTTTCAATAGCCTTAATTTGAGGAAGAAATTTCTGAGGATGTACGTCTGGAGTACAGCATTGTATGGTAGTGAAACATGGACTGTGGGAAAACCGGAACAGAAGAGAATCGAAGCATTTGATATGTGGTGCTAAAGACGAATGTTGAAAATTAGGTGGACTGATAAGGTAAGGAATGAGGAGGTTCTACGCAGAATCGGAGAGGAAAGGAATATGTGGAAAACACTGATAAGGAGAAGGGACAGGATGATAGGACATCTGCTAAGACATGAGGGAATGACTTCCATGGTGCTAGAGGGAGCTGTAGAGGGAAAAAACTGTAGAGGAAGACAGAGATTGGAATACGTCAAGAAAATAATTGAGGACGTAGGTTGCAAGTGCTACTCTGAGATGAAGAGGTTAGCACAGGAAAGGAATTCGTAGCGGGCCGCATCAAACAAGTCAGTAGACTGATGACCTAAAAAAAAAAGCCACTGAACTGTTGGACAATTACAAAAGCATGGGGTGTAGGACGTTGGTAGAAATACTTTTTACAAGTGCACCTAAATTTCTTACAGAATATCTAGGGTTTTGCGTTTAGAGAGCCTGGAGAGACTTCTTACAAAGCAAAAGCGTTCTCATCCCATTTCTCCAAATAAATTGACATAAAAAATTTGTGATACATTAACAGTTCTTACTATGGTTATTGTTTTCGTAGTATATGTGACTTGTCGCATAATAAGTCTATTTTAATGTTTTATTCATCTATCTCAACGATTTTCAGTTTATGTGCATCATATTAGGTTTACTTAATAGTCGCCACATACTGGAAATAAAGTTGATACAAATTTATTAACATGTTGTACCTCAGAAACACGACATGATAGAGAAAATCTGATTGCACCCTCGAATTCATAGTTGAAAAATTAAGTACATCCAACCACTTAGAAAAGAAGTTTCAGTTTGTTCACAACTGTTATTACAAACACGTTTGCCTTGTCGATTTTATTGGCCTTCTCCGATGTATTATTAATGAAGGAAACAAATTTCCGATATGAGTCCAGGATCCTTATGGTACATTTTACGAATAAAGCTGTCTAGATTGCTAGATTAACCGTTCTCATTTATTATGTCGTTTCGGCATCTGCCATCATCAGATATCTGAAATTATGGTGAAAGGAGCATAAAGAGCGACTGGCGTTCGTTATATAACATCAACCTCCAAAAATTTAAAAAGTTAAAAATATTTAAAAAGTTAACTCACCAAAATTTTTGAACTTACGAAACAAGATTCAGTGTCAATATTAAAATCTATACCTAATACGGGCGTCAACTAACAACTTGTTTAAAAATTATGCCTGGTGGTTATAACTAAATGACGGTGTTCCAAGTGCTGCAGTGTTCGTTGCATACATTGCAGGATGCAGAAACTTCATTAGTTGGTGCGCTCGCGGAGTATGCTGAAAAAATAGTAGATCCACTTTCTGCACCAGGTGAAACTATTGCGCTCTAAGCAGTCAGAATGTGACAGTTCCCTGTTTTGATATCAATATGCTGTTGGTGGCTTGGCGATGCGTGTTGATTTCTTTTGTGAAGTTATTGTTGGTGCAAAAGCTTAAGAAGTTTGAAGTTTTCTGCACGAAATGCAATGGCTATGGAGAAGACACACAGAAATCTAGTGACTGTGCCGTCACATATATTGCTCTGCAATAATGAGTAAAGTTGGCAGGTAAAGCTTCTTAACTGTGCTGGAGGGAAATACATCGTTAGTGGCTTCTGGTGTAAGGTTCATGAATTTCCGTTCGTTGAGGCAAGCCTGTGAAGGTACACCAATGTACCTGGGTGGTCGCAGCGCTATGAATTCAGGACGGCTTAAGCTCTCCCCTGGTGCGCTGCTCGTTCACAGAAATATTGTGGCAACACGCTGGATGATTTCCGGTGTCCACGAGTAGGTACAGTCGTAGAAGATACCCGGGTGACCACAGATCCCCCGAGCATTTCTGGTGTAACGAAACTGCATTTCCTCTCGACCGTTGCAAATATGCGCTACCGACATTGTGCCGTGTTCAGTGTTGGAATATTCTAGAATCTAACTGCCTGGATGAGTTCAGCCAATAAGAAGTATAATTGTCTGAAGCAATGAGTGGCGACACTGTATAAGCAGTGCACCAACCTCTCGGCAGTTAATGGACATACAGTAAGTAGTACTGGAGAAGTTCTGGCAGGCTTCCCCGGCGTTTCAGCGTGTTGAGAGGAACTCTTGGTCGTCACTGGGGCGAAAGTTGTAAATCTTGCCCTCCAAGCGGTAGTTTTCTGGAAGGGACATTAGTCCGTCATGCGGTCGGGGTGATGAAGAGTGGCCGAGAGGTCACATCGAGGGAGGGAGCAACCGGGTCGCGGCCTGTCAGCTTCTGCTGAATCGGCTGAGTAAGTAAGCCTTTTTAGCGTTAGTGCGGCGTTTGCTCTGAGTAGCTCACCAATTGCGAGGTATACTCCGCAACTTTCTGTTGCTTTTTCATTCTTTTTGCTTGTCTGGATCTTGAATCTGGTTTTAACTTGCAGTTCCGAGCTGCACAGAGTCTGGAACGCCAGTCACGTTTCCATAACAATCTTCTGTTCGATTAGAAGTTTCCACCACTGATTGGCAGATCAATTTGCGCAAGTGAACTGTGTTCAAACGATCATTTATACTAACGTGCATTCCTGCCAAAAATTGGTTATGTTAGATTTTTGCACAGACAATTTGTCTCTTATCTGAGAATGAAATAAGAAACTATTCATAGGTTTGTTTACGAGAAAAATATTCACTTTACTTGTGAAGCAATTAAGTGAAAATTAACCTAGTATTTCAAAGAACTTATTTGTTTTCCTCCTTTTCTTTAGTTCTGCAACTACTAGGTCACATGACCCACAAAAAAGGAATTTGACCGATCTGCATAACTGATTTTTGCTCTTACTGCGACGGATTTCTGTTGTGAAGCAGACGCCTCTATTCAGAAGAGTACGTGTGTGGTAGGAAAGTTGATTAATTTACATGACAGACAATCGATGAGAACTGCTGTCATTTACGGTTAACAGTTTTGGAACCACAGACCACTTTCAACTCGTGTGATTATCAGTTTGATGGGTTAAGACAATATAAGGCTTACACCTGTTTGTATACCGCTTGTGTGATTAGCACATTGGTACGGCAGGGAGACAGTACTTTTCCTGCCGAGTCCCAGCAAGGCACGCTCACAGAGCACCTATGCTATGAGCTGCACATGTCAGGCTCTTAGTAAATTCTTTTATCAGAACGGTAGCAATAGCAGCGCTGCATTGCGGGATATCGTCAACACAATGAGCTGCGAAGAGGTCCCACGATAATAAACTGGCTAAAGAACACGGTATAACTAAGAAATTTGAAGAAACATGTGAATTAGTTGGTGCAGCAGGGGGAGGGAGGTAGCCAATTCCGATGGCAGTTATTGCTGAAGTTGCTGTAGCTGTAGCCGACAGTGGAGCACATGCTTCAAATTCTATATCCAGTGCTTGAACTGTGTCACAGGAATTCTCTCTTTCCCGGTCAACAGTTCAAAATATTTTGCGGCGCATTTTACACCTGGTGTCCCTGAAATATTCATAATGTACACTCACTCTTTAGTGCAGCTATGAGATAATGGCAGACGTCAAAATGTAACAAATAAAGACATTATACACTACTGTCCATTAAAATTGCTACACCACGAAGATGACGTGCTACAGACGCGAAATTTAACCGACAGGAAGAAGATGCAGTGATATGCAAATGATTAGCTTTTCAGGGCATTCACACAAGGTAGGTGCGGGTGGCGACACCTACAACGTGCTGACATGAGGAAAATTTCCAACTGATTTTTCATACATTAACAGCAGTTGACCGGCGTTGCCTGGTGAAACGTTGTTGTGATGCCTCGCGTAAGGAGGAGAAATGCGTACCATCACGTTTCCAACTTTGATAAAGGTCGGATTGTAGCCTATCGCGATCGCGGTTTATCGTATCGCGACATTGCTGCTCGCGTTGGTCGAGATCCAATGACTGTTAGCAGAATATGGAATCGGTGGGTTCAGGAGGGTAATACGGAACGCCGTGCTGGATCCCAACGGCCTCGTATCTCTAGCAGTCGAGATGACAGGCATCTTATCCACATGGCTGTAACGGATCGTGCAGCCACGTCTCGATCCCTGAGTCAACAGACGGGGACGTTTTCAAGACAACAACCATCTGCACGAACAGTTCGACGACGTTTTCAGCAGCATGGACTATCAGCTCGGAGACCATGGCTGCGGTTACCCTTGACGCTGCATCACAGACAGGAGCGCCTGCGATGTCGTACTCAACGACGAACCTGGGTGCACGAATGGCAAAACGTCATTTTTTCGGATGAATCCAGGTTCTGGTTACAGCATCATGATGGTCGCATCCGTGTTTGGCAGCATTACGGTGAACGCACATTGGAAGCGTGTATTCGTCATCGCCATACTGGCGTATCACCCGGCGTGATGGTATGGGATACCATTGGTTACACATCTCAGTCACCTCTTGTTCGCATTGACGGCACTTTCAACAGGGGACGTTACATTTCAGATGTGTTACGACCCGTGACTCTGCCCTTTATTCGATCCCTGCGAAACCCTACATTTCAGCAGGATAATGCACGATCGCATGTTGTAGGTCCTGTACTGGCCTTTCAGGATACAGAAAATGTTCGACTGCTGCCCTGGCCAGAACATTCTCCAGATCTCTCACCAACTGAAAACGTCTGGTCAATGGTGGCCGAGCAACTGGTTCGTCACAATACGCCAGTCACTAGTGTTGATGAACTGTGCTATCGTGTTGAAGCTGCATGTGCAGCTGTACCTGTATACTCCATCCAAACTCTGTTTGACTCAATGCCCAGCCGTATGAAGGCCGTTATTACGGCCAGAGGTGGTTGTTCTTGGTACTGATTTCTCAGGATCTGTGCACCCAAATTTGAAAATGTAATCACAAGTCAGCTCTAGTATAAAATATTTGACCAATGAATACCCGTTTATCACCTGCATTTCTTCTTGGTGCAGCAATTTTAATGGCCAGTAGTGTATTTAGCTATCTCGGCAGTTTTATTCATAAGACTTTTCCGAAATATGTTGCTAGGAAACGAGTAAGCTGCGTTCAGCCAAACTGCGGCTGCGGGACCAGAGGTGACGTCAGAGCGTCCACAGGCGACGCCCGCTGAGGGCAGGGCGGCCGGTGCGTACCTCATAGCCGTGCGTGGGCGTCTGTCCGGGCCTCGCTGGCGGCGGCTTACATGGCGAGCTCCGACACTAGCTGCTAATAGCAGAGGATACTCTGGCGTGGGAGCCGCTTATAGCCCGCCGGGCCGGGTTTCTGTCGAGTCCACCCTGCTCAGCGCCAAAGAAGGGCTCCCATTTTTTACGCACTGGTTATAAATTGCCCCGCGAGAACATGTTGGCACAGCTGTCGGGCGCCAGCACATAATTACATCCTGAATGAAGGCATTTAATTTCACGAGCGGTGTAGGTCCTTACTCATATATGATATGTGGTCGTAAAGGTTAAGATGAGCATTTAAAAAAATTTACTACACGTTCTATCAAAACAAATGTGACACTCTTACAGCAACATGGCGCGGGGTACATTCATGAAAATACATGTTCTCAAACGTTGACCCAATGTGCTCTCACTCTGCAGCTGCGAACCTCCTCTGAAGCTAGCACTTTTCCAAAGACTTATATTGACGGTTAATAATGTTTAAAAAATTAAATGAAAATTACCAGCTGTCGATAGAGACCACAAACGAAAGGTCAAATTCTTGACCAGAAGCACGTTTATGTTTACTTTTCCCTTTTTTGCACTTGATAGGTCCAGACTAGGACAAATAGTTTAAGGGGATACGGAATCGGATTTTGGGTTAAAAAATCGAATTTTTTTTATTGGCGTATTATATTCTGCCATGTTTCCTCTTTAAAATGACGTATCATACATAGCTCTACTACAATTATAACTATTTTATTTTTATATATTTGTGAGATCGGGTATTGCGCTTTAGTTATACATGTCTCTCGTGGCTGACCATGAACTTTTTGGCAGTACCTTTAAAGTGACATGAATTCAAATATCCCGGTTTCCAGCGACTATTTATACACTAGTTGCCCGAAAATGTTTCTCTCTGGTTTCCTCAAGTTACTCTTTGACTTTGTGGCGGGACTGTTTTCTAAACAGTGTGATATAAGAAAGTAGTTGTTGTTGAGTTATTTCGTATTTAGTGCTTCATTTTTCGCAGTGAAAATGCCTAGAGCTAAAGCAAAAGTATTTAAAAAGCGTGTGAACTGGCAAAAGAAAAGAAATAATGATTCATTAGCAAAGCAAAGCAGTTCATCATCATCACTGTTGGAAAATGTGAATCCACTTATTACTGATTTGCCGAACGAACTTACACCAAATGAAAACAGTGCTTCTCATAAAAAACTAAGAGATTTGGAAGAGAAATATAATTTACTTGATAGAGGGAATGAAGTTTTTGAACTCATTGATACGAATATATTGTGTGAAGCTCTTGAAAACAGTTTGTGCTGCAAAAAATGTCATGGAAACGTTTCTCTGAAAGTAGAATCCCATGTTGGCCTGGCTGCCCAGTTTAATTTAATATGCAGTGTTTGTAAATACAGCTGTAAGTTTCCAAGTTCGGTTTCAGTAACTGTAAATAATGGATACAAGAAAACTGAACTTTATAGTGTAAATATTAGGTTAGTTTATGGATTGCGAGCAATTGGTAAGGGCAAAGCAGCTGGTGATATGCTATGTGGTGTTCTAAATCTTCCAAGTGCACCTTCAAAGTTTGAAGCTTACAATTATGTACTAGGATCTGCAGTTGAAGATGTAGCACAGAAGTCAATGCAGGTTGCTGTGGAAGAAGCAGTGGAAGAAAATGACGGCAGTCGTGACCTCACAGTGGCGTTTGATGGCACGTGGCAGAAAAGGGGCCACACCTCCAACAATGGTGTTGTAACAGCAACTAGTGTTGATACTGGCAAGGTTATTGATGTTGCAATAATGTCTAAATACTGTAGGTGCACAGGCAGGCTGAAAAATGAACACAGTGATGACTGTATTGCTAATTATTATGGTAGTAGAGGTGGCATGGAGGTTGCTGGGGTGAAGAAAATTTTTCATCGCTCTTCACAGTGGTATAATGTTCGCTATGTCAAATATCTGGGAGATGGTGACTCTAAAGCATTCAAAGAAGTTTTGGAAAGCAAACCATATGGGAACAGTGTAAATATAAGCAAACTTGAATGTATAGGACATGTGCAGAAGAGAATGGGTGCCAGGCTGAGAAGGTTAAAATCAGTTATGAAAGGGAAAAAACTAGATGATGGGAAAACCTTGGATGGCAGAGGAAGATTGACTGATTCCATAATAGACCACATTCAGAACTGCTATGGCCTTGCAATCAGGCAAAATACAGGCAATCTTGAAGAAATGAGGAGAGCTATATGGGCTTTATATTTCCACACCGCATCCACGGATGAGCATCCACAACATGGTTTGTGCCCCAAAGGTGAAAACAGCTGGTGTAAATACAATAGGGGACTAACAACAGGAGAGAAATACATTCACCACCACAGTCTACCATCAGCCATCATGGCAGAAATAAAGCCCATTTTCAGATATCTGGCTGACAGAAGTCTTCTGATGAAATGTCTTCACGGAAAAACGCAGAACCCCAACGAGTGCTTGAATAGTGTGATATGGCATCGTCTCCCAAAAACAGTGTTTGTCGGAATTAATACACTACATTTTGGTGTGTATGATGCTGTGGCAACCTTCAATCTTGGAAATATAACTAAATGCCAGGTCCTTCAAAAGTTGGGTATGTGTGTTGGTTCCCGTACGGTACGTGCTATGTTCTTTTTAGATCAGCACAGACTAAGGCATGCTGATAATATAATCAAGACATTAGTGAAAAAAGCAAGACAGGTGCAGAGGGGTGCCAAAAGAAGACTTGAAGATGATTATGAAGACTGTGAAGGGGGTATTAGCTACGGATCAGGAATGTTTTAATCTTCTTTCTCCGTTTCCCGTAAGTTTACTTTTTACTTCATCTAGGAACATTATCTCAGGTACTGGTCAACCTAGAAGTCTGAAATTTTTATGACGTAGTGACATAGGTCCCTATTACATACTGAAACAACGATTTTTTAATTACTTGATTTACAAAAGACTTAGGGGTGATAGTCTAGTAAAAAGCGATGGAAAAAATTTACTTAAAAATAAATGAACAATATCTCTGTAAGAAAATACTTTGACAATAAACTGTTGTTTCAGTATTGTTGTAACATATGAATGCACATACAGTAAAATTTTTACCTCTCTTTCTCCAGTAGTTTGTGAGAAAATGTTCCCTATAGTAGGCATATATTAACATTGCGGGGATAGGTGATTCCGTATCCCCTTAATATTCTTTACAATAGCGGTTTCCGCTTAATTGCCATTCACAAGTAACCTACGAATACAACATTGATGAGAATATTTAAATATATGGTGGTTGTCCATGTGAATAATTGTACATTGGAATTATAGATAGGTACTTACATCTAATTTGATTTGACGCCAGTATTGTATCTATAGTAACCCGTCATTATCCAATTCCTAGTATATGACAGTTCACTTACTGTAAGATATGATTCGACATTTATTTGACAATTCGTTTTCTATGATGTTGTATATTAACAAAGTACAATTAGCTAAGCCACAATCAATCTGATTAGATTTTGCTGCCAATTGTATCCTTGGTCCGAGTATGGGCTATTTCTTTTTCCTTTTTTTCACCTCTTTCCGTGTTCCAGTATGTCAATAGAGTTTAGCAGATAATATTTATAACTAAAGTCTTCGTGTTTGCTTAGTATATCCTATAGATAGTCTCTCGTGTGCACATATATCTCCAGTTCTTCACGTACGTTCATTGTGAGTCCTTTCGGTATTCTGTGTAGTATTTGCAACGTAATTTCAATTTTCTCGGCAGTATGCTGTTGGTTTTTTTTATGTAAAGAGAAACTACATTGATCACTACTGGTGGTTCTGTTGTCTTCTTTCAATATGGTACTAAAATTTCATCCTATTTGGCGTAGAAATTACAGCAAGTGATTTTGTGTATTCCCAGATTGGTACATTCTGCGATTTTGGTCTAGCCTGAATTCAGTTTTGTTACAAAATTGTTATTAGTACGGAAAGCCAGTTAGATGTGCGCCGTTTTGAATAGTGGATTTACCTTCTTCGGTACTTGTCCTAGGTAAATTTTAGGTACGTAGATCGTTCTTTGTTTAATTGAAGTTTCTCTAGTTATACGAGGGGTGTTTGAAAAGTCGATGCAAAATCCGAGAGATGGCAGCACCGGCGCCTATCGAGGTCATGTTTAGTTAGTAGCATCTTTGGAAAGAACGCACTCCAAGTTTCAGACATATTGGTCTATTTCTTTGTGTTTGGCATTCGTGTGAATCAAGGAAGTCGAGTGATAGTCAAAAAATGGACGAAAAATAATTTTATGTGGTGATTAAACATTACTTTATGAAAGGTAAAAAGCCTCAGGAGAAAATACTTCTTCTTCTTCTTTTTATAGAAATGTGTGTGAAATCTTATGGGACTTAACTGCTAAGGTCATCAGTCCCTAAGCTTACATACTACTTAACCTAAATTATCCTAAGGACAAACACACACATCCATGCCCGAGGGAGGGCTCGAACCTCCGCCGGGACCAGCCGCACAGTCCATGACTGCAGCGCCCGAGACCGCTCGGCTAATCCCACACGGCGAGAATAAACAGAAGCGTGACTCTGCATCTTCAAATACGACAGTTTATAAATGGTTTCAAAATTTTCGGAGTGACCATATAAGCACAAGTGATGCTGAACGTTCTGGACGCCCTTTGGAGGTTATGACTCCATAAATCATTGATAAAATCCATGATATGGTGATGGATGACAGAAGGGTTAAGGTGCGTGAGATTTCCTGTGTTGTGGGCATCTCGAATGAACGGGTACATAATATTTTGCATAAATATTTGTACATGAGAAAGCTATCCGCAAGATAGGTTCTGCGATTGTTCATGCTTGACCAAAAACGGAATCGTGTGAAGTGTTGCTGCGATGGTTTGCAGCTATTCAGGAAGAATCTGCAGGACTTTAAGCGTCATTTCGTCACCATGGATGAAACATGGATACATTACTAGGCTCGTGAGGCCAAACAACAATCTAAACAATGGGTTACCAAAGGAGAATCTGCACCAAAAAAGGCGAAGACCATTCTTTCGGCCGGAAAGGTAATGACGATTGTCTTTTGTGATTCGCAAGGGATAATCCTCATCAACTATCTGGAAAAGGGTAAAACTATTACAGGTGCATATTACTCATAGTTATTGGACCGTTTGAAAACCGAGCTGCAAGAAAAACACTGGCGATTGGACCGCAAAAAATCCTTTTCCATCACGACAATGCACCAGCCCACATCTCAACAGTTATGGTCGAAAAATTAATGGAAATAGGATTCCAAC
This sequence comes from Schistocerca cancellata, assembly GCF_023864275.1. NCBI lineage: Eukaryota > Metazoa > Arthropoda > Insecta > Orthoptera > Acrididae > Schistocerca > Schistocerca cancellata. The sequence goes on from NC_064634.1 coordinate 219,611,909, forward strand.
TCGTTTCACATCCCCTCTGTTCTCCAGACTTGGCTCCCTCGGACTACTATTTGTTTCCCAGTTTGAAGAAATGCCTGGCGGAACAAAGACTGTATTCAAACGAGGAGGTGATTGGAGCAACTAATAGCTATTTTGCAGGCTTCGACAATTCCTGTTATTTGGAACGGACCAAGAAATTAGCGTTGGACGAAGTGCGTAAGTCTAGAAGGAGACTATGTCGAAAAAAAAGGTTCACCCCAAACACGTAAGTAGTTTTTATTTTTGCACAGACTTTTCAAACGCCTTTCGTATGTATGTCGTTGTGTACTATGTTTTGCTTAGGTTGTGTTTGTTTTTTTTTTTTTTTTTTGTAAAATTTGACACTATGTCTGGGCAAAATCATTTTTGTGGATTATGTATCGGAGTATTTCAAGGACCTTTTGCATTGCTGGTTTTTAGCGGCAAATTGGTGAGTCTATTGATAATGTTTTTGTGATTTAGCATGGCAGAAGTTGGCATTTATATTGTTAACTGCAGGTTTCTTGTAAACGACAAATGAGTGATGGTGGTTGCTGCTGATTCTGAGGTCAAGGTGGTTTAAATAATTTCCTTTTTCTACTTCCACGGTATTTCGATTTTGGGATGTAGATTTTTAAGTGCTTGGTGAATTTCTTGAATGACTGTATTACATCCATCAATTAGCACTACAAAGGCATGTACATATTTCTAACAATAAATGATTTTATTAAATACTGGCAATTGAGAGTTGAAAAATGTTTCTCCCACTGTGTTGAGGAAAATATCAGCTATTGTGTCAGCTATACTATATCCCATTTGATAGGCATGGGGAACTGAAATTCAGCAGTAGGAAAAGGAAGAGAAGTAAAAGTAGTGGTGAATATGGACTGGAGTAAGGAATGAAAGAGGAAGCAGAACTTAATCATAGCTAAAAATTGGTTTAAGTATCATGAAAGAAGGTTGTATACGCGGAAGAGACCTGGAGACACTGTAACGTTCAGAATGATTATATTATGGTAAGATAGATATTTAGGACTCAAGTTTTAAGTTGAAAGACATTTCCAGGGTTAGATATGGACTCTGATCAGAATTTGTTGATTATGAACTGTAGATTAAAACAGAAGAAACTGCTAAAGGGTAGGATTTAAGGAGATTGGACCTGGATAAATTGAAAGAACCAGAGGTTGTAGAGAGTTACAGAGAGAGAATTAGGGAACAGCTGACAAGAACAGGATAAATAAATACAGTACAAGAAGAATGAGTAGATTTGAGAGATGAAACAGTGAAGACAGCAGAGGATCAAGTAGGTAAAACTACGAGAGCTAGCAGAAATCCTTGGGCAACACAAGAGACACTGAATTTAATTGATGAAAGGAGAAAGTATAAAAATTGAGTAAACGAAGGAAAAGGAATACAAACGTCTCAAAAATGAGATCGACAAGAAGCGGAAAATGGGTAACCGGGAATGGCTAGACGACAAATGGAAGGAAATACAAACATATATCACTAGGGGTAAGATAGATGCCGCGCCGGCCGGTGTGGCCGTGCGGCTCTAGGCGCTTCAGTCTGGAACCGCATGACCACTACGGTCGCAGGTTCGAATCCTACCTCGGGCATGGATGTGTGTGATGTCCTTAGGTTAGTTAGGTTTAATTAGTTCTAAGTTCTAGGCGACTGATGACCTCCGAAGTAAAGTCGCATAGTGCTCAGAGCCATTTGAACAATAGATACCGCCTACAGAAATATTAAAGAGATCTTTGGAGAAAAGAGAACCACCTGTATGAATATCAAGAGCTCTGATGGAAAATCAGTCCTAAGCATAGAAGGGAAAGCAGAAAGGTGGAAGGAGTATGTAGAGGGTCTATACAAAGGCGATGTACTCGAGGGTAATATTGTGGGAATGGAAGAGAACGTAGCTGAAGATGAGATGGGAGATATGATACTGCGTGAGGAATTCGACAGAGCACTGAAAGACCTAAGGCTAAACAAGGCCCCAACCATTAGCAGCTTGTGAGACAACATTCCGTTAGAACTACTGATAGCCTTGGGTGATCCAGATCCATCTGGTGAGTAAGATGTATGAGACAGACGAAATGCCCTCAGACTTCAAGAAGAATATAATAATTCAAATTCCAAAAAAGTCAGGTGATGGCAGGTGAGCAAACGACCGAACTATCAGTTTTATAAGTCACGGTAGAAAAATAATAACACGAATTTCTTACAGACGAATGGAAAAACTATTAGAAGCCGACCGCGGGGAAGATCAGTTTAAATTCCATAGAAATGTAGGAACACGCAAGGCAGTACTGACCCTCGACTTATCTTAGAAGGTAGGTTAAGGAAAGGCAAACCTACGTTTCTAGAATTTGCAGACTTAGAGAAAGCTTTTTACAACGTTTACTGGAATACTCTCTTTCAAATTCTGAAGGTGACAGATATAAAATACATGGAGCGAAAGGCTACAATTTGTACAGAAATCAGATGGCAGTTATAAGGGTTGAGGGCTACGAAAGGCAAGAAGTGGCTGAGAACGGAGTGAGACATGGTGGTAGCCTATCCCTGTTATTCAATCTGTATATTGACCAAGCAGTAAAGGAAACAAAGGAAAAATTTGGAGTAGGAATTAAAATCCAGGAAGAAGAAATAAAAACCTTGAGGATCACCGATGACATTGTAATTCTTCCAGAGACAGAAAAGGACTTGGAAGAAGAATTGAACCGAATGGTCATTGTCTTGAAAGGAGAATATAAGATGAACACCAACAAAAGCAAAACGAGGATAATGGAATGTGGTCCAATTAAATCAGGTGATTCTGAGGGAATTAGAACAGGAAGTGAGATACTTAAAGTAATAGATGAGTTTTGCTCTTTGGGCAGCAAAGTAACTGATGGTGGTCAAAGTAGAGAGGGTATAAAATATAGACTGGCAATGACAAGGAAAGCGTTTCTGAAGAAGAGAAATTTGTTAACATCGAGTACAGATTTAAGTGTCTGGAAGTCTTTTCTGAAAGTATTTGTATGGGGTGCAGTCATGTATGGAAGTGAAACATGGACGATAAATAGTTTAGACAGGAAGAGAATAAAAGCTTTTGAAATGTGGTGCTACAGAAGAATGCTGAAGATTAGATGGGTAGATGAGGAGGTACTGAATAGAAAGGGGGCGAAGAGGAATCTGTGGCACAACTTGACTAGAAGAAGGGATCAGTTGATAGGACTTATTCTGAGGCATCAAGGAATCACCGATTTAGTATTGGCGGGAAGCGTGGAGGATAAAAATCGTAGAGGGAGGCCAAGAGATGAATACACTAAGCAGATCCAGAAGGATGTAGGTTGGAATAGTTACTCGGAGATAAAGAAGCTTGCACAGGATAGATTAGCATGGAGAGCTGCATCAAACTAGTCTTTGGACTTAAGACGATGACAGCAACATACTGTATCTCATAGATGCTCCATCTTCTCTGGTATATAGTATGTAATTTCATTCGAAATAATTTTGATTTAAAGTAATTTTAAGAAAGTCTATAATTTCGTGGGATCCTTCAATAGACGTTCACTTGTATTACAAGAGATTGTGTTTTATAATCTCTATAGTTTCTTGTACTGGTATATTGGTAGATAAGATTGTAATACCAAAAGAGACAAATTTGCCAATAAGTAGAAATTGTATGCATTTTATGGCTTTTACCAAACTACGTGAGTTTTCTCTGTATTTATCATGTTGGACTATTGACAGTTCTCATTATTCAGCAGATCCGAATTAAAGGCTTACGTATTTTCGGTTGAGCAGACACTGTTATCCATGAGTTCATTATAATACACGTTCACTTTCCATAGTCTGCTAGTATTGCATTACAGTTTTTAATACATGTGTTTATGCTGCATATTTGTGTGTTGTGTTATTTCATAGTTAGAGACGCTGTTGGCTTCCAGAAATGTGAAGGCTTTATTTATGTAATCGTTGTGGTTTTATACAATAACGCTATTTCCTTTTCAAAATGTCATATTATGATGTTTACTATACTGCCGGTACAATCGAACAGAAAAGAGGTTTACTCTATGTTGCTAGTGACTCTTACATTTCAGTTTTTAAATGTTACTATTGTTACTTGAACAAACTGATATCATTGCCTCTTGTCAAATAGTTCCTATTCAGTAATGTCGAGGTATTTATTACTTATTATTTACTGTTGCAGTAGGTCATGAAATTCGTAACACATATATGATGCATCATGTTCTGTTCAGTCTTACACTACACGTGTGTAAAAAAAAATGTATTACACAGAAATTAGCTAATATTTTGTACACTCTCGTATCGCTTGTGGAAAACAAGTAGATGACAGCAGTTAGTAGCTTTTGGACAGATTTCGCTTGAAGTGTTATAACACCTAAAATGGAAATGGAAATGAGCGTTTGGCGTCATTGGCCGGGAGGCCCCTTACGGGGCAGGTCCGGCCGCATTGGTGCAGGTCTTATTACATTCGACGCCACATTGGGCTACCTGCGCACTGGATGGAGATGAAATGATGATGAAGGCAACACAACACCCAGTCCCCGAGTGGAGAAAATCCCCTACCCAGACGGGAATCGAATCCGGGCCGCTTAGGACGGCAGTCCGTCACGCTGACCATTCAGCTGTCGTGGCGGACGACACCTAAAATGAGAATAATAAACTTTCTGCACCATCCCAAGCTTTTTTTCCGTTTAATATCCGTTTATAACTTGTACTGTACTGCTAATTCTGAATTTGTAAGCTTTATTCCAGAAACTGTATTTAATATGTAATGGACGTAACAGCGTATTCATTTCTGAATGTATATAACTGACTAATTATAATGTAAATATGATAAATAGCTGAGTAATGGCCAACGCAAATGCATTTTAATGCATCGATAGCAACGACAAAATGGCAGTAGCTGTGTCTTTGTGTATCTTTGCGTATGGAGAGTCTGTCGCGCAGCGAGCAGAGAGGAGACAGAGCAGTTTGAGTCATGAAAGAGTGCGGAAGTGTTTGTTGTGTCCTCCCGCAGACGCGGTGTGCTGCTATGATCGCACCAGTGTAGGCACACCTACTTCGTTAATCCGTGAGTATTTAGAGCGGGGAAAGAATGAACAGGCGGAGGAAAGCTGCAAGTCTCACTGAGCCTGCCCCGTAATTATACGTGTCTTTGGGGATGTCTAGTGGTTCTCAACCATCTGCAGCGGCAGCTCAGCATTGTCAGCTACAACGTCGTAAAACTGTTAATTAATACTGTACAGGCGTTACCCAGTGGCGCCCACAAAGTTTAACTTTCTTAAATAATAACCTGCAATAGTTAAAACTCGTAGGGCACCCGTGTTGTGATTGTCCTCAGACATTATTAGCAAGCACGGTCCGTTTCCCTCCCATGCAATCACTGACTGTCGTAAAAATATGAAAACTAACTGTTAATTGCGAGTTTTGTTTGTTTGCTGATGAACACTTTCACTCTAAATTTTGCTGCCTCGGTAAATGTTTATTCTTTTATTCCATAACAGAGGCTTAATAAATTTTGCAATTTTCAGTATTAACTGAATTCACTTAAAAAACGTAAAAGTTCACAGGGAAAAACTAATAACTAAAGATACAGTACAAATTAAGATTGCACCATTTAATTTATTCTCTATTTAGCTTAGCGAGTGACTTCTGCTGGCCTGGTACGTCTCTCATTGGTTAAAAGTAAACCAGTTGCTCACTTGCCGAAAGTACATTCAATTCAATCTTTCAATAATTAAAAGTAAGTTGCTTGCCTTTCTCCAAATTTTGCATTACACTACACTGAAATTACTGAAAGTAATTTTTTTAAGTAACAAAATTTCATTTAACTTCAGTTATTTATTTAACCTGCAGCTTCATTAAACTTTGCTTTCAATATTTAGCATTTCAGATTAAGTGACTGCAAACGCAGTACTTTCTGGCAGATTAAAACTGTGTGCCCGACCGATACTCAAACTCGGGACCTTTGCCTTTTGTGGGCAAGTGCTCTACCATATGAGCTACCGAAGCACGACCCACGTCCGGTCCTCACAGCTTTACTTCTGCCAGTATCTCGTCTCCTACCTTCCAAACTGTAGAGCACTTGCCCGGGAAAGGCAAAGGTCCCGAGTTCGAGTCTCGGTCGGGCACACAGTTTTAATCTGCCAGGAAGTTTCATATCAGCGCACACTCCGCTGCAGAGTGAAAATCTCATTCTGCAGTACTTTCTGATTAATTTATTTTCTTGTGAATAGTTTTGTTGTAGAAGAGCGTGACAACCTTCTGTTATCACGTTAGTGATTATTTGCTTAACTTTATTTGCCATTACCTTTTTTTAGGATTTTGGATATTCATTGCGCTAGTGTGCAATTATCCTTTTTTTGGCTAATCAGTATTTCCTGTAATAAAATTATGTGCTACCCTTTTTCCCCCTATGTGGTTTGTGAGGATTGCACTATATTCCACCTACTTCAAAATTATCAATATTTAGATTAAATTTAGAGTAGATTCTTCCTTCAGAAGGGTCTGTTGTACACCTTCCTCTTGCTAACCAGTATTATTTTCGTGTGGTAAGATACCCTTACTCACAGTAAAATATTTTTAGTCATACGCGATCACGCTCAATTATGTAGCTATGCAGTAAGCCGACTAGGAAGAGGGAGGTTACAGGGTGAGAAAATGTATTTGATGACTGGTATATCATATACAGGGAAAAACCACTTGGTTCAAATGTCTGCTTGATGTTCCCTAACACTCACAGCTTGGGGACTCAGTAACATTAGTTCGATACAAATGAATGGAAAATGAGCAAAGGTGCAATTTCATCCTTATTGACAGTACAACTGATTAGACAAAAAACATAGAGGAAAGGGACATGAATTCTGTTTACTTAGTGTGAAATTTTCGACAAGGCTGTTGTTTAATAAAGACTTAGTAATATTTATCTGTAAAATTATGAAAAACATAGTCTTGCTGCTGAATGTTCCAAACTATCAATCAGAATTATACAAACGTTAATTGGTCTTAAACTATGCTTTCTGAGATGAAGAACCAATGGTTGGAATTGAATATTTCCCCGTAAAGGCTTGACTGTGGATGGTATCGTCATTTTCCTCATTACAGTCGAGTTGCCGCAGTTGGAGTCTGCACCAGTTGTTGTCTGTGGTTTCAACACGACAGTGCATCACCACACTTCAGTATTAATGACCTTCAGCATCTGACCAGACACTGTGTGGTATGGATTCGACAAGTCGTTGGTGGCTTTCTGAAAGTATTTGATACCAGATTCTATTTGTTGACCAAGGCGTTAACGTGAGCTCGAAACACTGGTCTTGTAAACATGGACAGTTATCCTGCTGGAAGATGCCAGTGCTGTCAGGAGAAATGTCAAATATTAAGAGACGCAATTATGTTCAAGCAGTCCCTAACGGTAAAGGTGTCCACCTTTACTACCACAGGTCTCACGAAAGCCCCCATGTGCCTCCCATATAATAATACTGCCCCCACCCAACTATGCTCGAGATGCAGTGCATGAATCAAGCAAGTGCTCTTAAGTAGAGTTTTGGAAGAGAGTATGTGTGTTGTTCAGGTGCTCACGGAATTAATAGCAGCCAGTCTGATGGTGCCCCAACGAGATGAAACTACATCATTTCGCCTCCAAGTGCAAAAGCACTTCTTGAAACATGCCTGGATGACGGCATATCTGTTCAAGAACATCAGCCCGTTGTAACAAAAAAAGTGATTCATCCAATCTGGCTGCACGTTTCCATTGATTTAGTGTCGAGCGTCGATGATACCATCCAACTGCAGTCATAACTGGCAATATCATTGGGTCAACAGTATGTTACATATGGATTGTCGTGTACATAGCCTCATGTATAACGATTTCCACTGAACTTCATTATACTTTTCAGCAAATAATGGTGATGCAGCAAGATGGGCAGAACCTGCATTTCACAACTCTTAGAGACTACTGACCTTGCTGGAGCTGTTCGTGTTTCTGAAATGGCCACTCAGTCCACAGCGCTGGGAACAACTTCGCCCGCCCACTGCCACGCATTTTTACTGACTCCCGTGTGTCTGACAGTGTGATGTCGGAATTCGCTAAAGGCACCTCCCGCTGCGTTGATGTGTGCCCTACTCGACTCATACACTGGTGCTCGATATTCAAATAAACGGTACTTTCTTTATTTCTCGACAACTTCGTACTATTCCACTGCTCCTGATAGATCACCTTGGCAAAGCTGCTGTGTAACTTGTTCACTGATACTTAATAGCCGGCCAGTGTGGCCGTGCGGTTAAAGGCGCTTCAGTCTGGAACCGCGTGACCGCTACGGTCGCAGGTTCGATCCTGCCTCGGGCATGGATGTGTGTGATGTCCTTAGGTTAGTTAGGTTTAATTAGTTCTAAGTTCTAGGCGACTGATGACCGCAGAAGTTAAGTCGCATAGTGCTCAGAGCCATTTGAACCATTTTTTTGATACTTAATAAGAAGGGGTAGTCATCGAACCGTCACTTAAATGTGGGAAGGCCAATACATGCTATCAAAGCTGATGGAAATTGCTTCACTGTTCTAAATACACATCGAAATTGTCCTGCAAAAAAGAAATAGCACTCGTAAACAACGGTCATAATAAAACACACGTGCTACGAATTGAGAAAAATGATTGTAATAACACAATTACAGCAAAAAACAACCCCAAAACACCAGGAGAGAGGAGTTGCAGCTGCATGTGTGTTCACCTCAATGTGGAGTCACAGGCTAACCATCTTAGAACCAGTCTTACCTCTGCTCCTACCACCCTTCATCGCTCCCCTATCGCCCCTTATCTCTCCCTGTGCTCACCATAGGTATGGATACAGGACTGTTCTATCCTCTCGCTGATTGTGCACAAAGAGATCCATCTTGTCTTTGGTCTGTGGAAATGGGTCACAGGTGGACAAGCGACTCAAGACAGGACACTTTCTGAAAGCCGTTAAACAACAGTGAAATTCCGGAAACCCCTCCAGAATACTATTTCCAACGTCCAGCTTTCACAGGCAGCTGCCACCCACCCATTGCCATATGTGGAAGCAAATTCTTAAAAAAAAATGGTTCAAATGGCTCTAAGCACTATGAGACTTAACATCTGATGTCATCAGTCCCCTAAACTTAGGACTACTTAAACCTATTTAACCTAAAGACATCACACACCTCCGTGCCCAGGGCAGGATTCGAACATGCGACCGTAGCAGCAGCGCGGTTCCAGACTTAAGCGCCTAGAACCGCTCGGCCACAGCGGCCGGCCAGATTCTTCACCCCACCGCATTTCGATGCTGTGACCCGGGCGGAACACTTGGCTGGTGGCGATCAGCAGTATCGATGCCGTCACGAGCTACACATACACAAAAGGCCGCAACTACAATGGGACACAGACCAAAGCGAGGTAAGTCACAGTTATCCAGTCCTTGTTTTGTTTGTCTAAAAGCGCATCTCTGGTTGCCTATGGGGCACGAACCCACACCACTAGCAGCAACCTCTGTAAACGCACGCCATTCTGAAAGAAAAACATTTCAGTGTAACAACTAAATTCAACATCAACGCTCTTCTTTCAAGCGAGCATCTATTAAAGAAAATACAATCACGATGATAATAAACGTCCTGTCGCCACAAAACAAACTCAGTTCGTTTTCTTTTAGTTTATGAGCAAACTCGGTATAATTTTTTACATTCGACTGCAACATACAGTTCATATCACACTCTCTCTCTCTATCTCTCTCTCTCTCTCTCTCTCTCTCTCTCTCTCTCCCCACCTCCTGTTGATTTCTGACATCCAATAGCGTGGAAAAATACAGCACTGCACGATTAAAGACCAGCAAACTGTGGAGGTCGGAGCTCTATAACGATACATCTGACAAATGAATTATTTCACATTAGCTATACAAGTTCGCCCTGCGTAAAATCGAAAAAACATCCACTAATTTGCTGCAAAAACTACCGACCACTGCAGAATGTCCTTGTTATTACGAAACTTCCATCATAGAAAAAAAAAGGCGAGAATTTAAACTACGAATAAAAAGAAAGATGTAGTCTAGCGAAACATATACGTTAAGCGAAGCGATTTCTTTCAATTTCAAGGACAAAATTACATGGTTTGAGTGTTCATAACATTTCAGACACCTGAAATAACATTG